>NC_135224.1:16291210-16456210 GCF_052324685.1 Brachyhypopomus gauderio | reverse complement strand
CTCTTGAGGACACCGAATACTTTCCAGCAGATCAGAGGTACGTGCAACTGGGGTTGGAGGCTCTCTCGTCTCACTAGTGTAGCAGAACGCTGGGGATGCATCCCATGTTTGTTTGTTTGTGTGAGAAACCACGACGTGTTCTTAAACAAAAGTTTACTGTTCATTATTATTATATATTGTTATTATAAATAGTATATTTGATGAACACTTTACATTTGTTTCCTCTGTTGAGTAGAAACTGTAGTCCCTTTCTGTAGCATTCTTCTCTCACGGGGTCAAACAGAGTCTTGATTTCCAGCGATCACATGGACAAAGCAATCAGACACTTGCAGAAAGTGCTTAATCGATAAAAGGCTGGATCCAGCAGGAGTGACTCAGCACGGTGGATGAACCGGAGACGTTGCGCCTGCGACTCATTCGACCGGCGCTTCCAGCTGCAGCAACCCAGGTTCAAGTCCGACCTTTTCAGACTGTGCGGGAGGACGCCGGGGGTAGTATTTAAAGAACATGGCTGCCAAAGTGACAATGCAGGCGTTATTTAGCGTTAAGTGTTCCCTAAGTGTGGCTTAACGGTCCTCTCCAGCTAACGTCTGCTACAAATAAACTGCACCACCTTTTTGCCGTTATGAAAAGAGGAGCGAAGCAACGAAATAGCGGACTTATTTGATGCCGTGTTGCGTTTCGGCATAAGAGTAATAATGCCCAGCTTAATAACATCAGGCAAAATTCATCAAGGCACAAATACTGATATTTGAAAAGCGAAGAAAGTGAGGGAGAGGGAGGAAGAGAACAAATCATGCAGACATAAAAAGAGAGTGTGTAGAAAAGTATGAAAGTTCAGTACATATCTTCTTTCAGCAGTAGCCACAGGAACTCACTTGCTCCGAGGGTCCGACACCAGACCGCGATTACCCAGCGACCAGCCCAGCCCACCGTTCAAAAAAGCCCCGCAGCTCTTCACTTTCGAGCCTCTTCCATCATCATCATCATCATCATCATCATCATCAAAGCTGTCAAGGGGATTCATGTGCTGACAAGCGCTCATACGATACGGAAGCCTGTGAAGGCTTCTGAAGGCCATCAACGCTGTAAAGGTGGACTGTGCTACTCGTATTAGCATAGGCTTTCATCCCTGCAAATTAGCATCAACCAGCTTTTCATAAATATTTACACATCTGTGAAACAGCAGTCGCCGTGGTGACATTTGCTCGAGTGGCTCAAGTCCGTCTACCACCGCCATCGTCAGGGGCGAGTAGTAACTTCTCGCCATAGATGAATAATGTTTTAATTTACTAGGGGGCCAGGGGGTGGAGCAGAGGGGTGGGGCTGGGGTGTGTGTTGGGGGGGGGGGGGGGGGGGGGGGGTACAGAGATGGGTCCATTATTCAGGATGGCCTGAGGGAAGAGTATAGCAGGGCTCATTAAACCCAGATTTGATTACCATATTTTCAATTTTGGTCCGAGATATTGGTTTGACATCCTCCTTCTCTACCCCTACTTGATTCTACTTCAAGGTAGAATAAATAAATAAACCAACAAATGCCAAACAGGAACCTCTCCTTCTCAAGGCAGCGAGCAGCGAGAAGCAGTGAGAAAGACCACAACGCCAGTTTACGTATACAGACGTAAATCAGTGTTTTTAAAATGACAGCGGAGGTCAGAAGTTGAGTGGCTCTCGGGTACAGATGGTCAAGGCCTGCTTGGAAAAATCAAACGGAGAGCCTGTTCAGCAGTCACAGCTCTCCTCTTCACACCACACATTTGGACAGTTTGACACAGAGGACCATAGAAATATCATCGAGAGAAAAAAAAACAGGAGGCTTTGCGATGTGTTGTGGTGAAATTCGGTTAAAGCGATATGGCAAAGTTGAATGCGAGGGGACAGGACTGTGGAGTCGTTGTGTGTGCTGAGGGAAAGGAAGCAAACAGGACAAGCAGGCGGTAGAGAAGAACATGAGAGGGTGAGTGATGTCCTCTCAGCAGTGTGCAAGCACTCTACCCAGACTCCAACAAAGGCTTTCTGTCGTTACCAGGAAGAGGGACCAAGCATCGACTCACAGTTGAGGCTTTATATGCTCAGACACACATATAGTCAACCAGATTTCTTGTTTTTCTGGAACCTTCTAATAATGCTTGACACAAGCACACTCTCTCTGTCTCACACACACATACACATGCGCGCATTAACATATACTGTATACACACAGATAATCCATAATCTAAAAATACAGTCTCATGGTAAATAAATAAATAAATAGTATTTATAAGTATTAAGTATTAAAGTATTAAATAGTCTCATGGTAAATAAAGTCTCATGGTTCCTGATAAACAGGAACTTTATGAGCCTTTTAGCCTCATACAGCAAAAGGTCATATTCACACTGATGCAGAATCATTCTTAAAATGTGTGACATTATCATTTCTTGAACACCACAATGATCAATCATTACATCTAAATTATGGATGCCACATCCCATCTGGCACACCGTCATGGTCTGCTTAGTCACACGGAGAGCCCAAAACTGCAGTGCTTTCAATTGCAATCCTGTGTTAATTTCTATATTTTAACCACATATGAGATAAGAAACCAAGGCACTGCAAAAATGCAAAATCATTAATCACAATTAGCCAACAATAGCCCCCCTGACAAGCCCATTGTCTGCAAAGTGCAGTATGCTCTGCCCTATATGTGTCCGAATAAAGCAGCTCCATGTAGAACACCATTCCTGGGTGACACATGAATCATGAGAGCAGGCGTACAATGAACTGGAAAATGAGGAACAGTGTATGGACAAGTGATTGCTGCTGGATCAGGGAGGCGTTTCCCACGGACGCGAGCCTGGCCAGGATCTCAGGGATGTCCATCCACGCCTGCCAATGCAGTCTAAAGCGGCCGCGGCCGATGGATCAAGCACTGAGCCAGAGTCATCCAGGAGGTGGCGAGAGTGTGATTGTAGTGAGAACTGCTTCAATCGGATTAGAGGGGCAGTCCAGCCACTGCTGGAACAGGGAGGGGCAAAGGAACGCCTAGATAACCAGATTAGCCTGGCCCAAAGCTGGCCCAAAGCTGGCCCAAAGCTGGCGTTTCCTTGTTTCTTTAGGGAAACGCAGAGACTACATCTGCCTCTTTCCTTGTTAGCGCTCCAAGACCGTAATGGCAGCAAAGGAAATGAGAGCCAGAGGAGTTGGGCCTGTTTATGGATGAATACAACAAAACTACGGGCGCATGGGCGAGAAGAAAGGAGGGAGGAAATGGGGAGGTTGTGGAAAAGGATCATCCAAAGGGAGGAAATGGAAAAGCAATGAGAGAGAGAATGAAAGAAAGAGTGAGGAAAAGATCAACCTGGAAGGATGCTGTATGGAAGAGGCAAAGTAATTAAGGCTTAGATGGGAGAAGAAAAAGAAAGGATCTACTGAGAAGTTTGTGGATATGAGCTTTGTAATTACTCATTTGGGCAAGAGAGCTCATTTCCCAGCCAATTTTGAGATGACACATTTGAGTAAAGTTGCACTGTAAGTTTTCTAAAAACGTTGAAGAATGGAATAAACAAACAGGAGACAATAGATATCCATTACTGCAGTAAAATAAAGTTGTCCATTATAAGAACGCAGCCACAATAAACAGAGAGAGTGTGTGTGTGTCTTGACAGGGGATTGGGGGTTTGAGAATTTATCTTTGTACATTCTGACAGCCAAGATACGGCTGCAAGTATGAAATATAGTGAGTGGTTCTTGAGAAATCCCTGTAACTGGGAATGTCACTAGCAACTCCATCACCGATTAATAAAAAGCACAGTTAAAACAAAATACAGTATGTCCTATCAGGCATGGCTGTTCTTTTGTCTCTGTTGGTTTACCTGCTGTGTGATTTTAACAAACTCAGCAGGCTTTGTGCATTTTTAATTTATGAAAAAAATGGCCTTGGGTACTTCACAGATGCAGATGAGAAAAGACATGTTAATGAACCTCCTAATGACTCTTCAGAACCTTACTTCTCCACCTGACTCATTTGGAACGCCATAAAAGAACACGCACAGGCCGAAGCTAAAAGCACATAACATGCATAAACAAAACACAGTGGGATTTGACTTATCTGCCAGGCTCACGGATCTGAATATTGATTTTGATCCTCTTCCTTTCAGTCCAATAGTCTGTGTCCCTTGGTGAGTTTAGTAGGTGGAGCATTGCCTTGGGGCAGTGGGCATGTTTAGCACAGATCCCTTCCTTATGCCCCCCACTGATTAATCAAAGCCCCCGTCTCCAGGGCAAAAGAGATGTGGGTGTGGAGGTGTGGCTGTGTGGGTGTGGGAGTGTGACTGTTTAGGTCTGGGGGTGTGGATGTGGCTGTGTGGATGTGGGTGTGGGGGTGTGGGTATGGGTATGGATGTGGGTGTGGGTACGTGGATATGGCTGGCTGTGTGAATGTGGGTGTTGGGGTGTGGCTGTGTGTATGTGGGGGTGTGGCAGTGTGGATGTGGGTGTAGGTGTGTGAATGTGTGGGTGGGGGCGTGATTGTGTGAATGTGAGTGTGGGTATGAGGGTGTGAGTGTAAGTGTTGGCATGTGACTGTGTGGGTATTAGTGTAAGTGTAGGGGTGTGACTGTGTGGGGGGCTAAGACACCAATCTTAGAAGGAGCTTCAGTGTGTTCTAAGTGACGATGGTGATCAAGATTACCATTATTTACATTCAAAAATACTACATAGAAGAGCACTACATAAAGGATAAAGAGAGAAAGTAAGGGAATGATAGATGTTAGGTACATGGTGTTTACAAGATCAGAACCTTATCTGTTTCTAAGGATCAAACGAGTGCTTTAGTACTAAGGGAGACACTATCAAAAAGAGGTATCAAACATGAACATCAATGCCACTTATCCAGAAACCCAGGATGGTTCATAAGTATGTCTTTTCCTCCGAGACTCTTAGTACAATGACACACACACAGACACACACAATCAACACTTGCTCTCATTTTCCCTGGCCCATAAATTTATTAAATTTTTATAAAAGTACACTTAACAGACTCAGAACTCAGACTCAATCTGGTAAAAACCTGATTACCTCCAGTGTTTGTGCGAGTAGTATATAATTACTGTTACTAATGTTAAACGATAGTGAGTCAAGATGGAACTGAATTTAATCTAAGTCAGTTTGAGATTTGGCGTGTAGTGTGGGGAATACAGGTTGACTTCATTAACACTGACTCAGGCCTCTCCAATAAAAAAACATTAATTATCCCCCAAACCAGTTTTCTGTAATATGTGGAGACAGATTTAAATATGCTGCTCCCTAAAGGCATATTCTAAACATCACGATTCAACTGTCAAAATATAAAGACCCCAGAAACCAGATTCAGGAACAACTGAGACTGTTCAAATCTTCAGCCCATCACTGAAAATACACATTAGCACTACTGAGCATATATTCACACAGTGGCGCAAAAAGGGGGTATGCAGAGTATGCGACGCATAGGGGCGCCGCACTAGAGGGGGCGACAAATCGATGAGATATAATACTTAATTTGTGTCCATCTTACGTTCGCCACCCCCCCGGTCAACAACTTCACCCCCCCCCACGGTCAACAACTTTCGTTCGGGGGGCGCCGATAGTATGTTTGCATACACCTCAGAAAGTAAGTAATTGCAACCCTGTATTCACCTTTACTAAATGAAGTCAATTACACATCAGCTAATTCTGGAGCGCCTTGTTCTAGACAGTGTAACATGCACCATGTTCTAGACAGTGGAGAATATGTTGTAAGTGCCTGACAATACTCTGCTCTCTGGCATACTGCACCACTTACAAGCTTTATCCACAATGTCATAAAAAGACAGGAGAGTATTTTTTAAGTCATACAAGGAAAAGGAAAACTAGGTAAGAACAAATGCACACACATACATTAATATTAATATCTGTAAAGAATGAGTCTATTAAAGTGTAATTGGATGTTATTTATTTGATTTATTTTCAGCGCATATTTTTTTAGCTCCGCCTTCATATTTCTTGGTAGCTGTCTACATGCTGTGAACAAGGATGCCGAATTTAGTGTCTCCATTTGGAGCAAGTTAGTCTGATGGATGCCTTCACATCCAGACACACACGTGCACAAACACAGAGAGAGAGAAAGACACACGTGCACAAACACACACAGAGAGAGAGAGAGAGAGAGAGAGAGAGAGAGAGAGAGAGAGAGAGAGATGTATCCTCAATACCAGACTGGCACATTATTTCAACTGTGATTTTAAAGACTAAATCTGGCTTTTGTGTTAAATACAAGGATACATAAAGCTCTGGAAATCAGCAATTGCTAAATGGAAACTGATCCATTTACATTTGACAGCTAATAAATGTACAAAAAGGTTAGTCTGTGTGCTTTGTGAATATGCGTATGTGTGTGTGTGTGTGTGTGTGTGTGTGTGTGTGTGTGTGTGTGTGTGTGTGTGTGTGTGTGTGTGTGTGTTCATTAAGACTTGTGCATTTTGCCTGACGAATATTAAACATGAAATGACCAAACACGTTGTACTTCACACTGCACATATCTCCAGCTCACCAATTTCAAGTTGCAGCGTGTCTGAGTCTCATGGGGTGACAATATTACCCTAAATAATATATTTGCTTTGACATTGTTCAGTTATCTCTGCTACTCCTACATCTCTACTTATTCACAATTGATGCGTAATACCAAACCTTTCACATGATAAAGACTAAAATGGTAAAAAATCCATAAGGAAGGGAAGTAGTCCCAGTCCTAAAGATAGCTCTTTCCTCTCAGGCACGATGAGCTGCTCTGGTCCAGACAGAGCGTTCCAGAACTCAGGGAGTGGCCGCGAGCCACAGGTGCCATGGAAACAAGATGCGGCGACGACAGAATGAGTTTCGGACCTCTAAAGCAAGGAAACGATGGGGGTGGGGGCGTGGCCTGCAGTAATCAGTGTACAGAGAGATGGGGGATCGGCAAAGGTGCTGCTGACACCAACCACGTGACACGTGACACGTGAGCCTAGTAATGTACTTCCACGGCCTGTGCCGTTACACAGAGGTGCTCTGCGGCATTCAAGAGCGCCATTAGAGGCCAGTGCAAAAAGAGCTGACCGTGAGTTGTGGACATAGGTCTGAATAACATCGGTGTCCTTACAGTGGCTCTTCATCTTTTCACCTGGAGACTAGGGGTGGCAATTGATTAGAAATTACTTAATGCCTCCCATAAGCACACCAAGCCCCTCCCCAAGGCAACCTCAACGGACGAAGACCACCATCAATAATTCACACCGTGTCATCGCTGGCAGGTTAGACAAGGGGAAAGTGGAGAAGCTTTGATGCTTTCAATCAATGTGCAGCTCCAACTTCACTGTTAATCTGTATCTATGCGTATGTTGACAAAAACACAAATTCCACATGTATTTGGCGGGAAAAGCTGCAATATGTCAAATGCAAAAACGTGTCTGTTTAGTTTATTTGTAATCAAAAGACAAAACAATCTGCGTGCATCATCATTTATAATTCACGATAATTGGAGCTCATTGATTATGTTTATCTTCCATGATTGTCTGCCAATCAATGAATTGCATAAAATATCAGCATTCTGTTATAATTGAACCATATAAGGTCCAGGGTTGTTTCCCTGTTGTATTTAATGTCATTTTCTGAATAGTTCTCTGTAGCAGCGTATGTTCTGATTTAATTGCCAACATGACTTTAATGTTGCTGGTGATGTGTAATAAGTGTGACGGTTACATAATCCATCTGAGTATGTCTGAGCCCATGGATGAATACAAACAGGAACCTCTGTGTTAAACAGCTGCAGAATTCATGGGATTTATCAGAAGCTTTGACGTGATGTCTGGTGTTAAGAACGATCTGAACAACTGATCCCTAAACACCAGTGCCAGGTTTCCCAGTCTCAGATGGTCAGACCACAGGTTCCTCGTCGCTGGCTGCCTCATGAGCCGTGGCTAGATTGATGCCGTTACGTTAATCCACTTCCCTGTCTTCAGACTCACAAACAAGGGTTCCGTCTGTTCAGAAGCTGCCGATTTTCCCATGCACTAATCTGTTCCCTCATATCTTACCCGATTGCTGTCTCTTCAGACAAAGACATCGTTCTTCACAGATGTGAGCCAGGCTCCAATAAGGGTGGGGCTGTCCAGCTTCTCATGCTCTTCCTCCCTCTCTCTCTCTCTCTCTCTCTCTCTCTCTCTCTCTCTCTCTCTCTCTCTCTCTCTCTCTCTCTCTCTCTCTCTCTCTCTCACACCTCCAGTTTCACATTTGGCCTGGATTCCAAATTACAAAAATCTTATCAGAGATGATCAATATGTCTCCCTCTCACTTCATCTACATGGCCCCCCTTTCCTTCATTATCTAATTTCGTCCTCTGCTGTCTCCACTCTGTAATGTGTGTGATTATGTGAGACATGCTGAGTTATGGACCTTTATCCTCAAAGACCATGACTGTTGTCTAGGTTACGGGCCCCGCCCTGTCTAACTGAAGAGACACAGCGCAGAGGTATTTGGCTTGGACATCTCTCTGTTCACGTCTGTATATTCAGGAAGCACCTCAAGATACCGGAAATGATCGTAAATTCAAATGCTTTTGGAAAGTCACTGCAATTTTGATCTTTGATCTTTTCCTTCTCCCCTAGCTGTGCATCGTCGCCATGGCAACAGTTGCACATCATCGGCATTTCCCATCTGCATCGCTGTTTGCCTTCCAGGAGACGCTCCAGGCTTCAGGAAGAAGGCGGCAAGACGGTCAGCCAAGCATCACCCACAAACAGGCATGACGTTTCTCACGCAATACGCCAGGACACAAGCAGGCCTCACTACGTGTTCATACTTCCCCAGTCCTGCCATGCTGTAGCCATTGTAACACCATTCTGTTCATGTGCACTTCCATCCATTTTGCGTTGAAGGCTCCCTTTCACATCTTGCATCGCTTCTCAACCGCTGAGAGCGTCTTTAATCCTTACAGGTTCGGCTTAGCTGTAATTCAGTGAACTGAAAGCTCTTAAGCTCAGTAGGAGCAACTGCCGTTGGACGGACACACAAGCACCATTCACAAACACCATTCATCTTAGCAGAGATTTGGAGTCGAGCCCTGACTAAAACCCAGCTTTATGCTTACGGTAAGCAAAAAATATTCCAGCAAGGCCATAGTATGCTGACATCCTGTCCACGGTGGTAAAAATTGCTCTATACAACATGAAAATGATGACATGACTCCTTCTCCCTTTCAGTTTGCTGATCCTCAAAGACAGACAGTTTCAAACAATACATGAACAAGCACCCAAAATAGGATGCTGTCATAAGTTTGGTGCCTGCAGAACTATACATTACGGATATCCAAAAAGGCTTACGAGTAGAGGTTAATCAACTAATAAGTAAACAAAGCTACTAACAGTCTCAAACACTGTTATGTCAAACCAGATAGGCAACAAATCAGAAATGAGTCACCCCATGGTCCACCCCCCATACTCGTCCCCCATGGTCCACCCTCCATAATCTCCCCCATGGTCCACCCCCATACTCTACCCCCATGGTCCACCCCATAATCTCCCCCATGGTCCACCCCCCATACTCTACCCCCATGGTCCACCCCATAATCTCCCCCATGGTCCACCCCATAATCTCCCCCATGGTCCACCCCCCATACTCTACCCCATGGTCCACCCCATAATCTCCCCCATGGTCCACCCCCCATACTCTACCCCATGGTCCACCCCATAATCTCCCCCATGGTCCACCCCCCATACTCTACCCCATGGTCCACCCCATAATCTCCCCCATGGTCCACCCCCCATACTCTACCCCATGGTCCACCCCATAATCTCCCCCATGGTCCACTCCCCATACTCTACCCCATGGTCCACCCCCATAATCTCCCCCATGGTCCACCCCCCATACTGCAGTGGGTTTATATGTACAAATAAATGTAATCCTGTTAGTTTATGAAACCCACATTAGTCCATCAATCAACGATCAAACTAGCCAAGTGAATAAAGAAAAATAACATCAAAGATATCATATTTACTTTGTTCAAAACTGTAAATATCAAATAACTGTGGAAATAGCAATTGTGCTTCAAAAACGCTCCCTCTGAATAAGACTTTGAAGCGCGGGCGATTTCTTCAGCCACAACAAAGCTAAGATTACTGCCGCATTGTTTGAGGTTGTGAACACATTCTGTTGCGAATGCAGTTTGCCTTTTAATTCTTTGGCAATTTGTTGTTTTTCTTTATGCCTAATTTTGGAAAACTTAGCTCCGTGTTTGGTTTCAAAATGCCGACGTAGATTGTACTATTTGACAACCACCACCGCTTCATAACACAAAAGACATACCTTTTTTTCTCCTTGAAGCACAAACATGTTTTCGCTTTCCCGTCTTTTTTAAAACATCCTTCTATCTGCATCGATTTTTCTCTTCCTGGACATTTTGGGATCATTATTTGTATTTCTCAATTACACTCTTTGGGAAAATCGCATTGATGTAGAAACACTGCAGTGTCAAGATGTAGTCACTTCGTGGGTAACATAACTGGGAAATGTAGTTTTTGGTCACTGCATGTATTTGACTTATTTTTATTTGATTTTTTTAGATAATTAGGCTTTTAAAGCTCTTGCCGGGTCACATAAAATGAGGCGGCGGGCCACATTGGACAAACTTGAGTTTGACACCTGTGCCCTAGAGGTATGCTAGCCCATGTGATACTGGCTAATACGTTGTAGAATGCATTTGACTAAATGCACAAAGAGCAGGAAACCTCAGAGCGACTACAGCACAGCCCAAAGGGCAGAGTAGCAGCACAGGCCAGACTAGCAGCACAGCACAGAACCACAGCAGCACAGGCCAGAGCAGCAGAACTCCCCAAAGCTAGAGAAGCAGCACGTCCTGGAGCCAGAGCAGCAGTCTAGAGAAGTCAAACAGTCTCAATGTTGGCAGTGTACTACACTCCAGTCACTCATCATGCAATTTATTTCAACAGAAATGAGACATGTGTTAGCCATGGCCTTGATGGCACCTTTCTAAATGAGGGTTTGCTGGGGTTTCGCTACGATGGAGCAAAGGCTGGAGCCGTTACCAGGCTGAAAAGCACGTTGCCACATGCCATTGGCTGGCACTGTCGAGACCACAGACTGGGGCTGTCTGTTGGGAATGCCATTAAGCACTGCACTGAAATGAAGTATTTTTCAAGTTTTATTCGAAAAGTTATACTGTCTGTACCACTGGCCCCCCAAACATCGGAGAGAAGTATTCTGTGCAATCTCAGAAGCATTCTGGTTAAAACGAATGGTTGAGTCTTACATATGAGATGGGTGGCCTCTTCATATAAAGCAGTGAACGTTGTACAATGCATATGCATGATAATGAATGAAGATACAGAACACATTTTAAATGGCAGATGCATGGTTGAGGGACTCACTGCAAAACATAATAAAGAACATGGGCCTTGTGTTTGATGTTCTTTAGGAGCACAAATATTTGCCTGAAAGCTTGCAGTCAAGGGACATTATCTTATGCTGTGAACATGATTAAGGGGCAAATCGATGCTTTTCTGGCCAGACAAACCCAATCCTGGACCACACTACTTAAAAAGACTCAAAGCAGAAGTCAGTCAACCTCTGAAACATTATAAAGCACTTACTGACAGCACACACTCGCTCGAGTGGTGCCCCTCTCTGTCCGTACGACAGAAGCATGGCCATCTCCGTTAACAGTGTTTGATAGGGAGGACGGCACAAGACAGCTCCGTGACATGAGACCATTTTAACATCGGCTTTTCTGGTGTCAGACAAAGATCCAGAAATTGCTGTTACTGATGGGCCACTGGAACGGCAACAAGCAGTAAACTCTCTTGCTGATTGTAAACAAGAAGTAATATGTGAAAGAATACCATATCAATTAGATGTGATAACATGGTGACCAGAAAAACGTGTTAGAAATGTGCAGCTGTAATGTGCCACTATTGCTGTTAAGGTACAAAAATGAAAGGTTTAATTCTACATTATTATCAGTCACATTATTTACATTATTATTATTATCATTATTATTTTTTTTATATTCCACGAGCATCCAAAAATGACATTCAGTATGTAATGTCCAATTATAATGGCCCAAATTACAGAATCTGAAGACTTCCACCATATCCGTCCACACCTCTTCTCCAGTCATGACGGACTCACACCGTCAGTGCCAGTCCTTCATCTCTCTGAAGCTCTGACTGCACCTCTCCCACTCAAACTCTAAATTAGTGGTTTGGTGTTTCTGGCCCAAATCAGCCACATCACTAACACGCATTTCGCTTTTTTCAGACACTTTTGGTAAAATTTTCTTGTTCAAAAACCGGAAATTTCCAGGTCACTGATTCTTTTCAGAAGAATGAAAGGATGGCAGGTTTGAAGGAATGTACATTGCCCTGCTAAAACACCTCAGAGGAAGCAGAACCAGATTATCACTGGTATTAAGTCAACCTAAAATCATGCTCTATGTGAAATGACAAGCTGTATGGCACGGCCGTCTGCAACCCTGCTCCGGCCGGAGGGGAATGTGTTCTGGCATTCCTCTGTGCTCATTGGAATAGGAGCACCTTCATCAGCAACATCGTCATCATCCTCCAAAACATGTGATGTGCTGGTACTGTACTCTAAAGTACTAGCTGCCCCCTGGAGGACACGATCATTTAAGAGATGACAGATGTCATGAAGCTGCTTGCATCATTTTATACTGTAGCCTTCCTGTTCACTGCACACAGAACAGAACCCTAGAGCCTTCTGAAAGTGCTCCACTTCTTGATTATATCCAGTTGTTGTTGCAACTCAATAGTTTGGAAGCAATAATTCAACGTTTGATAATTCAAGTATTGTTTCGATTACCTTTCCAATTAACATGTTACCAACAATAAAAACATGCAGTTATCTGCCAAATCACATATGTTAACATGTAAGACATTTAGTAGTTACATTACTAAATAATCACTAATGATAACCCTAAATTATGGAAAGGATAATTAAAATGATCGCGATGCAATTGTATTTCTCTGAACAGCCGATCCTGTGCCAAACAGCCTGAGTGGATCTTTGTCACGTTAAAGCTGTAGAAACGTGTGACAAGAACTGCTTTAACGCAGAGTGAACAAGAACGCTCAGCGTCTCCTCCCTCATTAGCGCTGACCACAGAGAGGCTGAGCCACGTGCCACTCTTTTCTCCACTCATTAAACCCCAGTGATCCTGCCCCCGAGCTGTGTAGGGTTTTCGGGACGGTGGGGGTGGTTGGCAGGGGGTAGACAGGGGTGAAGGGCATATCAATAATTCAAATGTCGATCCTTTATCCCCCCGTTGCCTGACAGAGTTCCACCATGAAAGCAGGTCTAGACTGGGTTGCGCAAATTCAGCTGGAAGGCATTGTTTGTGCTCGACGACGCCGAAGGGTGACACAACAGCTGTAACAGACACAACAGTTACATATTCTCGCTGGCAATTCTTGGAAACGTGTTACAGACCACAGGCGACAGCATGTTGTTTTGTGCGATGCTTTTGTTACAGTGGTAAAATGATTCACAGAAAAACAGCCCAGCTAGTCTATGAACAGAGCTTCATTTCACACTCTAAATTATGCTCACATTATACTGAATAGCTATACAGACAACCATACATGATGGAATTTGTCATCAACTCATTGACTTCCTTCTTTGATGATCATTTCTTGCTTTTGCTGTTGTTTTGAAGGTGTTGCCATAAATCGTGCTTCAAGTCAAGTTCATGTGCTGAGTCACTGGGTCTGAGACAAAGCCAGGAAACCTGTATTTCTTTTGGTTTATGGCTTATACTGGACACGGTATTAGAGAAGATCATCTTTCAGGACGCATGAGCCAAGGTCTAACAATGGAATATATCCCAATTATGGCTAAATATTTTGGCAAAGGCATGACCAGCTAATCCACTTCAAGTTTAAAACCCATGCAGGTGCGGGAGACACAACAACAACATTCTCCCAGTGACACGCCCACCACAACGAAACATCCCCGAACCAACACACTTGCGCTCACATAATCAAGCAAATTCCCTTTTCCATACTAACACCAATTTGAGTGTAATTTCTGGAAGAATATGCATTTTTGTGGGGGTGGGGGGGTTGTTTGTGCAAAAGGCACACAAAGAAGAGGGCCAAGCCCACATTCAGAGCTGACCACCTCCCTGTGGAACAAAGGTGCTATGCAGAAGCCTGCACTACACAGAGAGGCTGCCAATGTAATGGTGTCTCGGTGGAGAGGAGTGGCTCGCCAATCTGCCAAACCCTCAAACCACTGACATCAGCATATGGATCCATCCAGCTCAATAGAAAACAGCTATGTCATATGCATTAATCTCAACAAATGGAGAACGAGAGAATAAGTATGTGTGGCAGGGAAGGTGTGTGTGTATGTGTGTGTGGGGGGGCTTGGATTGAGGTCTCAGAAGACTATGTAGCAATAAACATAGAACAACATGATCAGCATTTCTTCTGGACAAACACATGCACACACATACACACGCATGCACATATACACGCACGCACACATGCACACACACACACACACACACACACACACACACACACACACACACACACCCAAAAACAGCTTTCATCAGCACAAATTCTTCATTCTTAAATCAAAGTCCTCGTTAGGGCAAACCCATTAGACACAACAGCATCTGTGTACCAAGCCTTACAGAAGCAGTGCTCCATCTCTCTCTCTCTCTCTCTCTCTCTCTCTCTCTCTCTCTCTCTCTCTCTCTCTCTCTCTCTCACTCACACACACACACACACACACACACACACACACACACACACACACACACACACACACACGGCACGCCACCTGCCCACCAGCCAGCCTCATGGGAGAGCATCAGGCAGCGTTGCCCAGAAATGAGGCTCCCAGCACAGGCACAAAATAACCATCTTCCCCAAGTACCCTCTGAACTCCTGCTCTAACACTCACCATCCTAAATCCACTATGAGCAGCACCTGCCAGACATTCAAACTAGTCCGAGTAACTAAAGTTCCTCCAACATCTAATCAAACACTAAAAACATTTTTTTTTTGCCATGAAAGTGCTTCATTAACAGGAAGCACAATTTCTTCAATACTCATCAGTGTTCATTCATCAGTGCATGTCTGCAGATCCCAAAAGCCAAAGTGCATCCACATGTGTTGACATCGTCTCCGGAATTCTCCAGAAAGCATGTGGCTTTACCTTCTTAGGTTTTCTCCTTCTCCCGCCTAGCCCGTTGAGTCTGTCCGTCGTCTCCATCCTGAGATGGGACTGGTTGTCTTCATTCATCCTCTCCTCCACCAAAGACGCTCTGTCTCTCTCTCTCTCGTTTGAATTTGGTGTTTGCGCTCACTTGCTAGTTTGTCGGCTCCGGCGTCCAGCGGGAGGCCCTTGCACCCTCTCTACTCTTCCTGTCTATTCTTCCTCTCTACTCTTCCAGGCAGCACTGAGGCAGTACTGAGAGGCGCGCAAAGCACAGGACCAGGGGGTGTGGTTGAAGGAGAGGGAGAGAGAGAGAGAAAGAGAGAGAGAGAGAGAGAGAGAGAGAGGGCGAGAGACACACTGTGACAAAGTGAGAGAGAGAAAATGAGAGAGAGAGAGAGAGAGAGAGAGAGAGAGAGAGAGAGAGAGAAAGCAAGAGTGAAAAAAAGAATGGGAGAATGAGAGGGAGAGCATCAGCCAATGAGCATGCAGGAGGGAGGAGAAAAGGCGGGGAGGGGGAGCACAATGGTGTTGCCATGGCAGCAGCTGCCACCAATGTTTATCTCCCATATATACGGGAGCTGGTGTATATATATTTCAAATTCATCAGTGGTTGCCATTTTTTCTTTGTCTATTGTGCTTCATTAGAAAGAAAAAAACCCACAGATATTCTCTGTTACCAAACGATGATGGTGGGTAACTATAGCAGAGTGTCAGTGATACCAGTTCTGTTGCCTGTTTTCTGTTTATTTCTTTGATATCCTGGGAGCTAAACATGTCCAACACCTTGGCCTGGATTCCACAGGTGCAACAGAAAACAGCCACGGCTACCTGTGCCTGGGCAGTACGCATGTGTCGGGACGCTCAATGAGTTTACAGCAGTGGAATACTACTGGAATACTACAATAAGAGTAGGAATAATAAATAATACTCATAACAAAACTGATAGTAATAGGACCTCTTTTGAAATACTGAAGAAAAACTTTAAAAAGACCCATGCACTGTTTCGTTTTCATTCCTGCCTTTTGTTCATCCTCTTGTGTTTCCTTTTCTACTTGTCCCCTTTACGTCTCCCTTGGCAATGCTCTCTAGCTCCGCCTCTTTCCATTTCTCCCCCAGTGAAAGATCAGAGAGGGCGTCGACCTCTGACATGGCCCTTTGCAGCACCGCTCCTGCCTGTGGGGACATACAGCGCGCTGAATGGTCCGGGTTCACCCTTGATCGAACCCTAGCAGGCAAGGGATGACACACGCCTTAATCGAGGGGAGGTCCTGGTTAAAGTCGGACAATTGTGGTTTCGATGCCGAAATGAACAGTCTAAATGCCTCACGATAATCAGAGACTAAATTAACCTGGAGAGGTTAAGATCTTGCCACTGCTGTTTAAGCATAACGGTTTGATCTTCAGTCGACATGAGCCTGTGAGATTTCTCTGCTGTCCTGCAGCAGGACAATGTGTGTCACTGCCCCCTGGAGGACATATATGGACAGAAAGATATGAGCATGTCAGTATGTACTGAATATGTACTCTCATCATTGAAGTGTGCAAAATTAACCCAACAGGTGTCTCCCTGAAATATATAATATAGACAGCATCTTAGGTGCCAAATTTTGAAAATTCCTATCGGTGAAGAATTTTAATTATTAAATTAATAACCATTATTTATGTTATTATGATTATTATAATTTCATTATTGCATTGGTTAAACTGGTGATTTGTTACACATCTCGTTGACTGTTCTGGAAACACACACGTTTCATTTAGGTAGTGTTTGAGGTCAGTTCCACACACCATGGACTTCCAGCCATGAGCCAGTCATAGGACTCACCATCGAATGCTCCCGGCACCTTGACATTCAGCATTGACCTTGTTAATCCCCGCAGCGTGTGAGCTGCCACGACCCTCTTTGTACGTGATCTCATGTTTCAGAGGTTGGCAAATTGTAGCATCAGGAGTCACGGCCATTCTAAATCATGTTCTAGTAGTGCTTCTCCCTGGGGAACCAAGCCTCCTTTGATGTGCAGGTTGGTTGCCTTATGTACATACATGTACATACATAGACACTGAGGTTCCATAAAGGAGTCTGCAACTTGGCCAAGTACAGCTGATGAACCATGCCCTTGTGAGCCATGCACGTGAAAAGGTGGAATGTGTGTGTTACAGACACTAGACAAAGAGTAGCTGTTGTCTAGGCAACTGGCCTCTTTCTATTCCAAAATGACTTAAATCCCTCGAATGCCCCTCCCCTCTGCACACGCATACACACACACACATACACACACACACACACTTGTCTGGTGGCTCAATGGCTGTGTCTGATCAGTCAAGGCTGTCTCTCTGGCAGCCGAAGCGTGGCTGCCAGGCACCTAGCCAGGTTATAATCTATAATCTGGTCTAATCTAGCCTCGCCTAAATCTAGTCAGACAACAGATCTGTCTATAGGATCAGACCTGAACCCTGTGCAGGGGATTAACATGAACACAGCAGTTTAATGTCGATTGTGACAAAGAGTGCTAAAACACAGAATGTAATTTCTACTCAGGGAAACATGTGGCAGTTATGAAAAGCATCAGTACAAAACCACATCCCCCTCGATGTCTCACAGACATTGAATGGTCCTGATCCAACCACTTCAAAGGTTCAGTGTAGGGATGTCATGGCTCCTGAAAGACCTCTAGACCAATCACAGTCCCAAGAGCCACAGAATCACATAAATCTGCTTAAAGCGGCACATGTGAAAAGTCCATAAAGGCTGAGTGTAGAAGCAGAGTTGCACATATAGCTTCACTAATGACGTCATGAGTGAAATTGCCCTAGATAAGTGTTATGAAGTAATCTGTCCTGAATCGGTATAATATCCACAGGTTATCTGTGAGTTCAAGCTGGAATACTGTTGGCACCTTTACATTCAGGAAATTCTCTGTTAGATAAAACATCAGTAAAATATCAGATAAAACATCAGTATCTCCTTTCCACCAGTACTGTACTGCATATTCAAACATGAAATTGGGCTTGAGAAGACCGGCTGATTCAAATTAAAAATAAGTCTAGAGAGACTTTAGTTCAAATAAAAAGGATAAAATCACAAAACAAGGAGTTATAAGAACTACCAAAGGGATGTAAACAATGTTCAACTGTGTGGACATTAAAAAGATTCAATGTTTTAATTAGTTTGGTAATTAAATGGTAGCTAACCAGTAGATGGCTGACGGTGTGTGAAAGCTAAGCAGAGGTGAACCAATGCTACAGTGGCTTAAACAGTGTGAACTATTTAAACAAGAAGCAAGAATACATCAGCATTCCCTGTGTGTGTGTGTTCCAGGTCAGCTGCAGCAAGTTGGCTCTTTGATCTGGAGGTCAGAGCACCAATTTGTCCAGGGGTGCAAGTGTGAGAGTGATTGCTGCCCTTTGACTTCACTACAAACAGTGAGATTAGACATGCGAAGTAAAGAGTTCATCTCAGCCGTCTGTCAGCTCTGGAGAGAGTGAGAGTGAGACAGTGGCATCACACAGGGTATGCCCTCCTGCCCCGGCAGGGTCTCCTGTGCCAAGCCCAGCCCAGACGGGTGAAGTGCTTGACCTCAAGACAAAGTGTGAATATATCAAGCAGAGTCACACAGTCTGTTGGTTTTAACAGTGTATTCTTACTGACCTTCTGGCACAGCAAGATACATGTCTACACTCCTGGAGGTACACTTTTACACTCCTGGAGATATATCTCTACTGATCAGGAGAGATACATACTCCTCTACATATTGGGAGATATACATACACCTATACACATCTGGAGATGCACCTCGACACTTCTGAAGGTACACAAGTACACTATTACAGATATTCATACACCTCAACACATACAACCAAACCCTACTGGAATTATACTTCTACATAAACCTGTACATGTCTGGAGATCCACCTCTACACTCCTGGATGTGCAATACAAATTTGTTTACAAAGCATTTGTTTATACACACTGAGTCAAACTAAAGGTTTAATTAAATCCCATTGAATTAAACAGGTAAATATGAAGGGGTAACAGACACAATGAGTTCACACTGTGAAGAGACACTTCCCCCACCCCACAAGTACACATCTATACACACATACACACATACATGCACCCACACATCCACACACACATACACACATGTAAACCCGTTAAAACAGGCTCTAGACTGAATGGTGGTGGCTCGTGAGGAACATTGCTCGGGAGGCTGACACGTGAACGAATAATAATCGAGGCTATTTTTGTTTTCCAACCAGATAGTAACCGTATATGCCAAATTACAACAGCAACAGCTTGGAATGCAGACAGCCACACAGTTAACACATGTAACACAGTTACGGCATTTTCCAGCAAAAGCTTCAAATTCTAAGCAATGTGAACCAGCCTGAAGATAACCGTGATTCTCAAGGTGACCCGGCGTAGCAAACGTTGGTGCTGGAGCTGGTGATCTTGCTAATCTCTGTTTACCAAACAGGCATATAAATGTTATTGACTGATAAAAATCCATGAACACAACGTTTAAGAACCTAAATCGACCTATTAAAATAAATGGAACATAACGATAGTACTATAGGATGGAATAAACCATGTCCATGCTGACTGTCCGATTGCCTCATGTAAACATACTGACAAAGTAATAATTCCAAATAAGTAATCTTTTCATCTAACTCTTCATCTATGCATTCATCTATGACAACAATCTACCTCTATGAAGAATGGTGGAGCTCTGTCTGTTGCATAAACAGAATAATAACATAATTTACTGATGAAATTGCCAGCTCAAAACAATACTGCTTCTGAGTAATGTAACAATGATAGAAAAGGTAAAAGGTAAAAGTTGTTTGTATGTAATTAATTAGCACTTTTAAAGAAATCTTATGTATTTGCTTCCATCTAATAACTTCATTTAATAATAGGCCTTTTTTTACAATAGTCACTGCATCAAAGAATGTAAATGTTAAGGGAAAAGATCAGTTTTAAATTCAGGTTTAAAAGAGGACAGTGAGGGACGGAGTCAGAGATTGAGGTAAGGTATTCCATGACTCTGTAACCAGGATGCTAAAGGATCTGCACCCTACAGAGACGAGTTTAAACTTCTGGATGGAAAGGAGGACAAAGGTGAGTGGGTAGGTGAACATGGGTGTAGGAGTTCAGTACGCACGTGTGTGTGTGTGTGTGTGTGTGTGTGTGTGTGTGTGTGTGTGTGTGTGCCCATGTACAAATGTGCCTTGACATCTCAGTAATGTACTGGTAAACTTTCAGGTATAAGGAAGCTGTGTTGCCATAGAGACAGTATAAGCAACCATAGCAACTAGATCAAGGTGAACACTCAAGATCAGAACCTTTGTGTTACTTGGGTAAATGTGACAGTGTGAGAAATGTGTGGTGTGTCTGTATGTGCACATATCTCTCTCTCTCTCTCTCTCACTCTCTCTTTCTCTCTCTCGCTCTCTATTTCTCTCTCCCTCTATCATTCTTTCTCTGTGTGATTATAAAAATCTTTACAGTATAATTAAAGTTAAGTATATTAAAGTTCAAATGAGCATCAAATATTCTTCCAAGATTTAAAAAATTGCAGTTCTAGTACCAAATGAACAGCTTTCAAGTTTGCCATCTACACAACTCAGCACTCAAGGCATTACTGCACAATGCAGTCACGCGTATATCAAACACTCACTCATCCACTAGAGGGCAGAATAAATGAAAACGCACAGATGCAGGGAACATTTGAGATGTTACAGAGATGCAGATACCTAGCAGACTGGAGATTTACACAACAGAGTTAATATCACTTTTTTATCCAGCCAACATATTCTCTATAATCCTGCCACACATGAGAGTGGCATATATCCTTATCTCTAGACTTTCATGATCTTCATGTTCAAACCATGATCAAACCGTGTTCATATTTCATTTGTAAAACAATAACAAAAACAGTATGAGTTACAGTAGAAATTCATTTGCTTGTTTGTTTGTTTTATTTTATTTTTAAGAGTAAACTTGCCGTAATGTTATACGAAAAAAGAATAGCATTCTCCCTCTAGCCACACAATCAAGCAATCACGACCCCCTCATTCCTCAGAAATGAGCTACAGAATATAACATTAAACACACAATGCACTCAACATTTATGTGTGTGTGTCACATCTGTGTGCAGTTATATATATAATGACATTACTACACAATCTTATTTAGCTTATTCACTGTTTACCTCCATGATAATACGTTCCAATACAGCACACTACTTCCAGCCATGTTTATTAATAACACTACTGTGCATCTGGCTCTGATCTTCATGGCAGTCAACATAATGAGCTCCCCCCAGTTGTTGTGCCACACCTAGCCAAGCTTCACAGCAACACCATCAGTCACGCCTGGCGCATCGCCTCGGAAACCCCCAGGTGACTGTTGTCATGGCAACAACCCCCCCACCCCCCGGAATGTCAAGTAGGGAAATACCTGCCCCGCAGGGCCCTCATCCAGACACTGGAGAGTACGGGTGAAGGATCTTAACTAATCTGGTAAATGGAGGAGACAAGATAAGCATTGATGGTCGGTACTACTTAAGGGAGGGACGTAGATAGGTTATTCATTCACTCACGAGGACACTGGAGGTGCCGCAGATCTTTCCTATCTCACAGTACTTTCACTTCTTACACACTGGCACTGACATACTTCTGAACAAACAAATAAATGAACCAATAATTAAATAAATAACATTTTACAATAAAACTATGTCGTTTTGCAAGATTTTTTTCAAGAGGATTTTATGCCTATGAAATGAGAAAGGATAAAACAGGTGTATGTTAAAGGATTCATTTGCCTTATCCAAAGATAAATAAGTCCTCATCCAGATCAAAAGAAAGCGCCATCCAAAGATAAAGAAATCATCATCCAGTTCAAAAGAGAACCTTATACAAAGATATGATATTTTGATCATCTTTTGGATGATCTTTTGATCATCCAGATCAAAAGAAAGCCTTGTCAAAAAGCCAAAACTAAAAGCTCTAATCCAATTAAAGGAAACATTATATCTTTACCCAAATCAAAATAAATCCTCATTCAGATCAAAATGAAACATCATAATCTCATGGAAGATGCAGATCAAAAGGCATACTCATCTAGATCAAATGGACACTTCACCCACACTGAAAGAACATTTCAACATTTCAAGATGAATGAAGTTATAAAAAGTAAAAGTAATCCATTCAGAGCAAATCACAACCTCCTCCATGTCCCTCATTCTAACATTTTTTTCTTTCTACACTGCCCTGCGGCATAACTATACATATAATAAAACTAACTTCAACACAAACATCAGCTATGTGAAGCCAGTGATGTGTACTGTGTAAGCTCAAGGCTGGGTCAGGGAGGAGTTTGGAAGTTGGTGTTGTTGCACCATACTTCATAATTTTGGCCTTAAACTTGACACAGAAACTGAAGTTTCTGTGACTGGCGCATTGGCAATATGGACACTCATTGACAATGTGTTTGTTGGATGCCTCATTCTAAGACATTAGATTAATTGCTAATATGGCTAACAGTAAAAGAAAGCTAGGTGTTCCAGCAGACATGCTAACTGACAATACAAGACATGCTAACTGACAATACAAGACATGCTAACTGACAATACAAGATCTCATTACTAATTGCACTGCTTCTGTTCTGTCAAGCGGTTGTTTTAATTAAGAATATTGTAACATAATCAAATAATTTCCCGGTTCACAGATGTGTGTTTATTTGTGTGTGTGTGTGTGTGTGTGTGTGTGTGTGTGTGTGTGTGTGTGTGTGTGTGTGTGTGTGTGTGTGTGTGTGTGCTACAGCAGGAGAATCAGACAACCAGAGAAATAAGAGGATGTACCCTGTGGTGTGACAATTTCTACATGCCCCATGTTCTCTTTTGCAAATTCTTTTACAGTCTCTTATAGTTTTACCTATGGTGAAGTTCATTTCATGGCTTCACCAACAGGACATTCGTCATTTGTCATGTAATAGTGAAACTGAACCCCACTACCTCTTGCCAATAATGGTGATGAATGTATTTGATATGAGTGCCAGCCATCGTGACATCTCTTCATTGGCTTTTCGTCCTTCCCAAGGGGATGCAAGATTGTATAATGGTGGTGTAACAAGACCTCGTGGCTTTTAACAGAAGCTGCCGCAAGTGATGATCTCAGACCAGCTCTCTGTACACTGATGTTCAGCTAAGCTTGATAAAGGAGGAGCTCAAGCTAATCTCAGATCAGTACCAAACACTGATGCTGGGAACTCAACCGCACCACCAAACTGCAACATGAACCCCACTGACACCATGATATCACTGATCTATCCTTTTGCAGTGTTTAGGCATCGTGCTGGTGCTTGATGCCGGTCACTAATAGCCTGTAATCTCCTCAGAGGAATAATGAACCCTCCTACAATCCATCAAGATATTGACGCTTGCCCTCTCTAACACACCCATTTTAAACTTATAAAGGATTCCTTAATTGGCTTATGAGGAGAAGCTTCATAAATGTGACTGGTCATATAACTTAATTTATAATGATACGTCTTAGTGGACCACAGACCTCAGCAGACATGAGAGCTGTAAGTGCTTGAAACCCAGCGTTTTAACCAATTCCTGCCAGAAGAGGGCACCAAAAGCACATTTGTTTGAATGACTCGCCAGGCCACTCAGGTATTCACACACGCTGACTCCAGTAAACTAAATGCATTACATATGTATGTTTATTAACAACATGTGAAGATGTTGAATTGTAAATCTAGCCATCTAGCATACGGAGCATACGCCTCAAACCTCAGGGGCGCTGCCATGGTAACAGGTAGAGTGGGAGGAGTCACAGCGCCATGTTTAAACTTACCTAAAAGGGAGAGAAATAAAAAGGTAATTAGGATAAATATTAATCGAGAGGTGTGTGTTTGTTTGTTATGTGTGTGCGTAGAGAGGCATGTGTATTTTGTGATGATCCATAGGAATAAAGGAGTTAAGCATATCTAACTTCTTCTCAGCTTTGGTGGATTAAAGACGAAACTGAAGACAGAAAGTCTTTGGAAAGAGCATGTGATGAACAAGACAAGAAGAGTTACAGTGTTGTGACATCTGCATGTCAATCTGCCATGCAGGCAAGAGCAATCAGGCCATTAGATACAGTGATTAAAGCATGCTTGGTCCCACACACACACACACACACACACACACACATACACACACACACACACACACACACACACACACACACACACACACACACACACACACACACACACACACACAGAGCTTCTCTGGCAAGTTCTGCAAATTAAGATACTCTGATGGAAAACTACTTTAATAAAACTGAAAGCATATCTACATAAAAGTAATGCTTTATACTGACCTACAAATTTCAAGATGAAAAGTACCTTTAAAAGATTGAAACATAATGACTCACAGTGATCACATGACTTTTAGATGCCACTGCCTTTATAACCATCTTCCTCTACCCCAAGCATGCCAGGACTATTACCAACGCTACACTAAAGTGTAAATGTTGAAACATTTATGTACAGTATGGGTTTCTCAGCACTTACTGCATTAATAAAACTCTGTCTGATTTGGGACTCACCATGAGCTTTCATTTGTAGAGGAAGTTCATGAGCTAAAAATGTCACTTGTGGTACGCCTTGAAATGTAAACGCACCACAGGGTTAATAATAACAGAAGTTCACTTAACAACCTGTTGAAAAGATCTTCTTTTATTTCCAGGAATATCAATAAAGGCTAGTGTACACAATCCCAAGCATTTTTTCCAAATTGAGCTGCCCAGTTTCAGACCAACATCAATATTTTGCTGAGAACTGTAATCTCCAGTTATAATAACCAAATCTTCTCTTATTCCGCCTTTCTTCTGCCTTAAGTTAGAAAGGCGAGAGGTGGGTATGGAGTGATTTTTGTTTCAAAAGTTCCACAGAAGCGAAAGTAAATCTGCAGGGAAAATTCTTAACATCAAGAGCAGAAAGTATATGTTATGAATGCAAAACAGAAAAAATATATATCAAAAGTATATTTTAAAAATATAATTGGTTATTTGAAACTTATTTTCGTTTGCATTTTGACAAATATTTTGTTCCATTGTTTTTGTTTTTTTGGATTTTCCCAGTAAGGTCTTTTGTTTCTGGAATCTCTCTATGCTTTTGCTTTGTTTTTTGCTTCTGACTTTTGGAACACATTTCACGTGTGGGAGGGTCTTAAATGAAGGCGTTCCTCTGCAATCTCCATTGGTCACTGATTCCGGACTGACACAGAGTTCTGAAACCGCCTCTGGGACCAAGCCACACCCAACCCACCAGCTTCCCAGCGTTATTAAACATGGCGGAACGTGGGGGTTCTGTTTCACAGCAGCATGTAAACTGAGTTTTACCATTAAAGTTTATACAAAGGTTATAATTAATTGCTAAATGGTCTGTAGATAACAAAAATCACTCCATGGGCTTCGAGAGGAGCTCTGGCCAAGCCTGTCTAGTTTAGGATGTGCGCTCTCCTACAAAGCCAGAGTGTGAGGGGAGTGAAGCCACAGAAAGAAGCCCAAGTGACAGAGCCCAAACAGTGACAGAGCCAGAGCAAGAAAACATTGAGAGACAGCCGCCCGGAGCGATCCACAAAGCTCAGCCTGCTGGTGTCAGTCTATTCAAAAATGGACACTCCAAGGACACTAATAAAGGAGAAGAAAACCGGATGTTAAAAAGCAGTTGGTAGCTACATAAGATGGAACACTCTTCTCTGAGAAAATGTCAGGGCCGAAAGATACTGTTTAACCCTCGTCTGCTGCCAGAGGCGGTCTTTGCATAGAGGCGTGGCTAGGCAACTGCCCTGGGCCCCTCCCACTGCAGCCCACTGTAGGGGCCCCCTGACTAGCTAACTTATTTCTCGCATATTAATGTTGATGGGCTCCCTAGCTAAATTCGCCTTGAGCCCCTAAATTGCTAAGTCCGCCACTGCCTGCTGCGGTGAGACAATAGACATGGAGAGTCCCGAGAGCTTGAATTCTTGTGTTTAGCCATAATCGGATCCACCCCGGCACAGTAAACAGATCCTACGGGAATCACAGCCTGTGGTCAGAATTGAACTAACCGTGCTCAAGTATCTTGACTATGCAGCCATTGCAGGTCCTGGCAGTAACCCTCCAAGAGAAAATAGGGTGTAGCATCCATTAGAAAAGTAACTAAGCTTAATATCGCTCATTTTATTTGTTATCACTTGCATTACAGGGATTTTTTTACCGCCTGTCCCAAAGCTCTGCACCAAATGAAATCAGAATCAAACCATTGGACTTTTATTTAAAGTCTTATATAATATTTGGGATATGAGCCAAGAGTCAATATAATATGATGTGAAAGTGCATTGTTTTTATCCTGATCTCTGCATGCTGCCTTTTTGTACATTTAACTATGCAGGGGCTAGGGCGTCTGTGTGTGTGTGGTCCAAAGTGATCCCTATCAAAAGTCAAATGCATTTTTTCTAAATAAAATCAAATAATTGTAAAATGTTCACAGGGTAACCATCCTGTCAGTAATTCAATTACATCTGTAATCAGATAACCCCTCTCTGACCTTTACGCACTGGCATGCTAACAGCACTGCGGCGTCAGAGTTTCTACAAAAATGTTTTTCCACAAGCCTGGCACTTTTCAAAGTTATTTAAGTCATTCTATGAGTACAATTTGTAACTCATATTGTGAAGCTTCCACCTTAACCCCCAGAAACAGTTTCTTAGTATAGAAAGATTTCAGGCTGAAATCTGTCTTTTTCATTTTAATTAGTCTGTGTAATCATTCGGAAATGCTAAATTCTTCGTAACAAATGCCTGAACACGTAAGCGTAACATTTTCTTGTTCTTTTTTAGACATTTGTTCCTTCATTTGAAGAGTTCACAAGTGTCATATGGCAGTAAGATGCTTATTCACTTCAGTTTAAGTATAGAAACAGCAGAGCTTTGAGTTGAGAGAACAGTGGGATTGGCAGAACAACCACGCTGCAGTGTTGGAGTGTCTGCTTGTTTTCCACAAGCTTGGCACTTTCCAAAATTATTTGTTTAACTCATTATGTTAGTACAATGCGTTACTCATTGCATACTGCAGATTTTAACACCCAGTAACAGTTTCAGTAAGCTTTCTGTCTTTTTCATTAATTAATCATTCATTCATTGGTGTGAATTAATAATAAAATATTTTGAAAGAATGCCTAAAAACATTTATGCAAACATACTTTAAATATTTGAAATGTCTGCGATATTCCCAGAGGCCACGAATAAGGTATGGCAGTGAGATGCTTATTCACTTCAGATTAAGTACAAAAACAGCAGCTTTGGTCAAATGTGCAGCAGAGCTGCAGGTGGAAGTACAGTTCCTGTTCCTGTTTCAGTTCCTGTTCATTTTCCTGTTTCAGTTCCTGTTCATGTTCCTGTTTCAGTTCCTGTTCATTTTCCTGTTTCAGTTCCTACTCCTGTTCCTGTGTTCTTTCACTGGATGTGTTTGTGGAATAATTTCCTTTAGTAGTATGCATTACTTCAGTGATCCCTTAATGGCAATATCACTATGTTTTGTTGAAGAATGACCGATGTTACATTCTTAAATTCAGGCAGAACAATTAAACATTTATGCATTAATATGGCTGTGTATAAAATTTTGTGCAGATTTCAAATAAGGATGGCAATAAATAAAAATAAATACACAACCAGGCAAACGTTTGGACACATCTAATTTATTTATTTTTAATGTTTTCTACATTTTAGAAAAACAGTGCAGGTTTTGAATGTTACACCAAAAAAAAATTTAATAATAATTTAATAGATGGCTGTAGATTTTAGTTTGGGATGACGCTCTGGATGCTCTTGGTGTTCTCTTAACTAGCTTCATGTTGCAGCATCTATAATGCCCTGAAGGCAATTCTTCCTCAATTTTTTGAGGAGGCAAGTAAAGTTAATTTAAAATGTCATTATTATTTTATTATTTTAATTATATACTGTATACATTGTTTTGGAAAAGAATCATATATAGGCCATCAACATTTGTATTAGAATTCAAATTTTAGCATAAATTTAAAAAAGGCAAAAAATACCTTTAGGACTAAAAAGAACATTCCTTGAGTCAGCTGTGCCCAAACGTTTGACTGGTAGTATGTGTGTGTGTGTGTGTGTGTGTGTGTGTGTGTGTGCGTGTGTGTGTGCCTGTCTATATTTGCACACACATGTGCAAAGGAAGACAAGCGTGCGCATCAGTAAAAACATTCTTGTATGTGTAAGTTTAACTAAGACATTCAGTATTCGCAACAATTAGCAGAGAGTTCATTTCAAATTATGTCAAATTGATGTCCTCTTTCTATCCTTTTAAAATATCATCATGTGTAACACACCCTCAACATTAAACATATTTAATCTTCGTCTTCTTCAGAGCAAATGTGTTGAGCTGATCAGGGCAGGAATGGAGAGAGTCACTCTGAAGATATGACAGGAATGAAACAGGAAGCAAACACTGGACACGTGGTTTTCATTCCCCCTATTTCAGTATTTTAGCACTTGGTACAGCACCAAAAAAGAAGCTCTTGGTTCTCCATAAAAACAAATCTGGTTGTTGTGTTGAAACATTATTCTGTCATAATAACTGAAACGAGAGAACCAGATATGTTAAGATGTTTGTTTGTTTGTCCTCTGATCCTTAGGTTACAATTGTCTAAAACTACAGAGTCTATAATAGCCCAGAGCCTGTGTCAGATTATCTGTCTGAAAAACATGGCTGTGCCACTCATAGGAAATAAATTAGCACATTCCTCAATGCTACAGTAATGGGGCACCTTCTCAAAACAGCAGCCTGAAGTTTTATTAAGTACCTTTGCAGTGAAAGGGACTGTGCTATGATAGATTATAGACGGGCCTGCGTAGGTGCCCCCACCCACCCCTGTCTGCATCTTTTTGCCTCTATCTCTATGCACACACGTGGCTTTATGGCACCGGACTTCCAGGACAGAATGTGGTGACAGAAATTATGTTCTGTGATGCAACTGTAATCCAGCAGTCTGTAGTAAATCTGGTTTATTGTGGAGAAACAGAGTCTTTTTATTCTTTTTAATATGATACTGCAAAAAAGAATATGTGCACAAAATCCTATTATAATAATACTCATGGTAATAATAGTACTAATAGTGGAAAGAGAAGATTCCAGCAAGGGTGCGGGGTGCTTTTCCAAAGCACATGCTTGGAATTCATTGGAGATTTAAAGTCTCCATAGTGACTGTTTACTAAGATCTCTAATGCTTTTCAAGATGAAAGCAAGACTTATATAAGTATCAGTTAGAAACAGGCATCACTGATTGGACAGCAGCAACTTGATCTCATGTCAATCAAAATAACAAAATATACAAAACACACACATTCAGGTGTTTACATATGTGTATACACATGTGTCAAGTATAGCATTGTATTGTATCTCTCACTCTAAGTTTCAGCACTGACTGGTTCTCGCACTTTTGTGCTGTCTGGTTAAATGCCTAAATTTAAATGTAAATGACAAAAACATGCCTCTGCCCAACAGATGTGTATGAACAATCTCTTTTAATCTCTTAAGCAGAAGACCTGCCATTCTTCAGGTCAGTATGGATTGATTAAAGGCTAATCTAATATCTGCTCAGCCCTTTATTGGATTATCAGCCTGTCACTCAGATTGAAAAATGGTAAGAGAGAGACAAAGAGAAAGGAGAGAGTGACGGAGAAAAGAAAGAGAACCAAGTAGCAGGAAATCTTCAGAAATTGCATTCACTATAAAAAAAACTTGTGTGGCCCTCAGTGGAAGTGATCATATTATTGCTATGTACCAACAATATGATTGTTGCAGTCTGATTAAGGATTGACTCTTGGAAAGGAAAACTTCAACAGTGCCTTTCTGGTAATTCCTGTCCAGTTCCACACAATCACAAATATTCACTGAAGATAAAGACCCTTGTGAATGTGAAGACCCTTTCATTAATGGCATCGGCTACATCTTCACTCAAAGTGCGGCCATATGTAGAAGGCATTGAATTGTGAAACAGGGCTTTGTTGCAGCACTGGAAGCTGTGCCAAGGTAGCATAATGAACTTTAAGGAGCTCTACGCCTTAGAAACCATGTATCCAAAACCTATCCAATCACTACACTCACAGATGGAGCAGAGCAGTTAATGTCACAGCGTTTCAGTAACACCACAGTGTTAAAAACCTCAATAAAATGTATGCAACATTTTAACATTAAATGTAATAATAAATATTTAATACTAATATACATATTACAGTATACGTAAGAAACTGTATTACATGTGTCACATATCTAAGACAATATGATGTTTTTTGTTTACTGAAGGTGACCAGGAAAAACATGATGAGTATTGGGACACTCAGAGGAGCTGATGTGATTGCTTCAAGTGCAAGAGAGAAGAGACAAGAAGGAAGAGATACATCAGTCAGCATCAGCAGTTCAGACTTGGTTTCCCATTGCTCCGGTCAAATATGTATTGAGGTATGCTATTATCTATACGGTTGATTTCCAGTGCCACACTGAATAATAGTTCAGGTTTGCTCACACAAGTCCTGGCTTACAGCTGAATTTGATCCAGTGAAAGAGCACATTAGGTCATGTGATTACTGGTGGTTTGCTCCTGACAGATGTTCTTCAACTGCCCTTCTATTAGACCTCGCCAAATGCCAATAAAATCCTCAAATATCAATACTGCTATAACTTAATATGTCAAAGTAAAAGTCAAAGTCAAATTTATTTATATAGCGCTTTTTACAACACATGTTGTCACAAAGCAGCTTTACAAGCGCATGGGTCCTGATCCCTAGTGAGCAAGCCAGAGGCAACAGTGGCAAAGAAAAACTCCCTAGGCAGGGATTAGGAAGAAACCTTGAGAGGACCAAGACTCAAAAGGGAACCAATCCTCCATTGGGTGGACCGCAAGTAAAAGTCCATATTTATAGTTCTAATATAGTTCTATAGTTCTAGTACTAGTTCTAATTCCAGGCTGAGCAGTCACAGTCCCTCCAATGCAGATGCTGAGCCTCAGGATATGTTCCAGTGAGTGCAACACTTCTATACAAAACATATTTTCCTTCAAATAATTTTACAAAAACATTGGATGTGAAGGAAAAAAGAAGGCAAAACTACATCCTTCCTTCATGTCTAACAGTGAATGAGTAGTGACTAATGAAATTCCTTTAGGGCACAAGATAAGAGATTCTTAATTTAGCTACTGTTGACTCCCAAGTCAGAGAAGGACTATTGGCACCAGGCCCATACAACAGAGTTTCAGGAAACTGAGTTCAATGATCAGGCTTTCCATCCCCAAACCTTCAAACTGATTTAACACACAAAACAAAAACTATGATTTCTGATAAACAGGCAAGCAAAATGATGGTGGAAAATCGCTAAATACCTGAATCCTTGCCAGCTGGATCATTGTGAATGCCCTGCAGCCTTAAATCAAGTAGACACTGCACAAGCAAATACAGACAAGGCTCATGCACTACGGTATTTCAGGATATCCTCGATGAAGACCACCTGATCCACAAATATAGCTCTATCTCCAAAATACATGAGAATCATAGATATAGCTGAATAGCTGAATGCAGTGGTTGTTTTGCATTACTTTGTGCAGAAATAAGAAATCAAAAATTAAAAGAAACATGCAGAAGAATTGCTTGAGATGTCAACAATAAGGACTTCATAGAAGTCCAACAGTAAGGACTTCTAAGAGAACTAGAGGTAACTAGAGGTAAACAGTGGAACAAAACACATTTAAACTGCTGAACCAAAAATTATGTCCTGGCTTGACACAGGCTAAAAACTAGGAATGGTTATACATCCATCCATCCATTATCTTTACCGCTTAATCCCACTGGTCGGGGTCACGGGGGGCTGGAGTCAATCCCAGCATCAGCAGTCCAAGGCAGCGTACAGCATGGGCAGGTCGCCAGTCCACCACATGGAATGGTTATATATTTTGGCAAACTGAAAACGTGGTTTAACGCAAACTATGTTCACTCTCATTCATGCACAAATTCTTATGTATAAAAATATACCACTTGCTTAGTAGATTAATTGGTCATACACTATCTTAAAGATATAGTTTAAATACTGAAGTAATCAAACCTTGTTAAAGCTAGATAATATTGGTCCTACATGAATATTGGCTGTGTACCTACTTCTTTTCAACTAGCAGTTGTTAACCCACTGATCAAAAAGACTTCCAATAGCTTCCAGTTAATAGTAGTTAATGACTTCCAATTGGCGTCCAATTAAGTTTCTGTGAATTTGCTTATATTACTTGATCTCAGTGGAGCAGTTGATACTTTAGATCACAAAATATTGCTATATAGGCTCAAAATGTTGTTGTGAATAAGGCAATAGTCAATTTCTGGCTTAGTCAGCGGATCCTAGCTTATTGTTACCATTTTGTAAATATAAATTATGACTTTTTAGCATACACCAAAGTTAGTTTTGGTGTCCCAAATGGGTCTGTTCTAGGGCTCCTTCTGTTATCTTTATGTTATGTTATGTTGTCTATGGGTAAAATCTTTCATAAATTCTGTGCTAATTTGCATAGCTATGCTGATGACACTAAGTTAAACATCTCAGCCAAATCAGAGGACAAATGTCAAATAATATTTAATGAAGATAATGTGTAAAGGACATTATAATGATGAGAAACTTTCTGTCACTTTAATCCTTACAAAACTAGTTCCTAGTAGTCACATAGGCAACCAGAACTGCACCCAGTCACCCAGCTACACCATGTTTAACAGTTAAAGACCGTTTAATTATGACTCTTGCTTAGGACTTGAAACTTACATTTTACTTAGTTCAAAATGCAGCAGCCAGAGATCTTCAAATCAAGTCAAAACAAATCTAGTTTGTCATATATGTAGTCATACATGGTACAACTAGCTGTAAAATGCTTTGATGACTGCCTGCTCACATGTAACATAATATAGATGTCACGTTGAGGACCCCGGCCCCTCCCTTTTGGGCGTGTGTTAACGTTGTCCATGTGCTTTGTTGGTGGTATGGGTGCAGGTTATAGTTGCATGTAAATTGCAATGAATAGTCAAGAGCATAGTTGAGCAAGTTGAGTTGACAGCATAGATGTTATGCATATATGCATAATATGCATGTGAATGTGAATATATATGAATATATGTAGCATACTGTCGTGCAATTGAGAAGGAAGTAATGAATAAGTTAAAATGATTTTCAGTGAATTATGAATAAATAAAAAATTAACAGTAGTGAATAAATAATGACATTAATAAATAAATAATTAACAGTGATTAACAGTGATGAAGTATGTATATAATGTGTGTGAGTCGATCCTAGTTACTGTATTATGTTCAGAGTCTGGATGGCCTGTATTAAGAAGCTCTTCCTTTTCCTCTCTGTATTTGCCTTCAGGGGGCAAAAGCGTTTCCTTCACCTCAACACAAAGTATAGTCCATTGCTGGGGTTTTTAGGATCCACCACAATCTTCCTGGACTTGGTCCAGCACCACTTGTAGTAGATGGTCTGCAGGTCAGGAAGCTTGGTGTGAATTATGCACTCAGCTGAACACACCACCTGAAGGAGAGCCCATCTGTTGTGCTTGGAACTGTTGCCAAACCAGGTAGTGATGTTCCCCAGGAGGATGCTTTTTATGGTGCAATATGTAGAACTTCCATGACACCTTGGAGGGCAGTCAGATGTCCCGTCATCATCTGAGGTTGTAGGAATGCTGATGAGACTTCATTGTCAAGGAGTTGGTGTGGCAAGATCATGACAGGTCCTGTGATGTGAGGTACTTGAAACTGACTCTTTCCACTACCAGCTCCAGTAATGCAGACAGGGTGGTATAGCTCCCCTCCTGCTTCTTACTCCACTCCACTCTCAGCTCTTTTGTTTTACTGACATTAAGGAGGACATTGTTGTCCTGACACCAGTTCTCCAGGTGTTTAATCTCCTCCAGATGGGCTCTTTCCTCAGAGATCAGACCTACCACGGGGGATGCAGTGTTATATGCTGAGCTATACCCATACAGCATTCTAACATAATTATGCTTCCTAATGTCCAGATGAGAAAGTGTTGTGTGGAGCGGATGTGTGACGTCATCATCAGTGGAGTAATTGTGGCAGGTTGCAAACTGTAGTGGGTCTATGGAGTCTGGCAGTGAAGATGTGAGCTCTATCACATTTGCAAAGCACTTCATCATGACTGAAAATGAGGCAAGCTGGCTGGGGTTTCTTAAGGACAGGAATGATGACAGATTGTTTAAAGAACACTGGAACAATGCCCAGTGACAGGAAGAGGTAAAAATGTCTGTAAATGCCAGGGCTAGCTGGACTGTGCAAGCTCTGAAAACCACAAATCCCATCTGGTTCTGCCGCCTTCCTGGTGTTCTCTGCCTCAAACTCTTTCCTCAGTTGTCTGTGATGGTAAAGATGTGCTGTCCTCTGACAATCTCAGCGCATGCACCACTTACCGCCCCACCAGGGTTGTTAGCACAGTTAGCACCATTACCATTATTAGCATCACTTGCATTGTTTGTGTTGCCAGCTGCAGCCTCAAAGTGAGCAAAGAAAGTGTTCAGCTTATTCAGTGAACATTAGTGTCATTTGGACTCACCATGGGTGGATTTTTGTAATCCTTCATCCTCCACAGCTCCACAGGATTCTATATCTTCTGTTGTAACTTTGATTCTAGTTTTCTCCCATAGCATCACTTCTCCTCCCTCACCACCCTGTGCACTCCATATGCCATAGCCTTGTGTTTATCTATTTCCCTGCTGATGCCTGATGCTCCTGCCTAATCGTGGGCAGCAGTGCAAGATTTCAGAACATCACGGATGGTTTCATCCACCCACAGCTTCTGGTTAGTAACTGTCTTAAAGATGATTTTTGAGAACATATCATCCACCAATTTCCCACAAAATCCCACCACCACTTCCATAAACACACTGATGTCATTAGAGTACAAAAGAACACGTCCTAATTTTTGCCATCTAGAGTGTCTTGCAGGGCGGCCATCGATTTGCCCATCCAGCGCGTGAGCTCACTCTGAACCAGAACCTTCCGTTTCAACCATTTATATTTTAATATGTGGAATATGGCAGCATGGTTCAACTTTCCAAGCAGTGAATGAGACTATGCATTATAACTGTCCATGTATGGACTGTAGCAGTGGTCCAGTGTCCTGTTGATGGTGCTGTATGTTTCATGAAGTTCACAAAGTGGGATATAGACAGTGCTCACTATAATCGAGGGTAACCCCCAAGGAGGTTAGTAAGGATGAAACTTTGGAGCGAACAACTCCACGGTGGATGTGCAGGTTCATGCAGGAGTAACAATGCTGGGAATGTTGCCATGTCACCATCACACACACTCCACCTGCCGTTGACTTCCCCAACTATGCTGTCCTGTCTATGCGGAATATTGAGAAATACTCAGCTGGCTGGATGGTGTGACTTGGTACCACTGGGTTGAGCCATAACTACGACTGTAATGCCTCAATTGCACAACAGCCATGAACTGCAGGAGACTGCAGTTTAAAACGGCCTTCAGGAACGTAATCCTGGCCCGCACTTGTTCTCCAAAGACTGGACGCTGGATTGCAGAATGCTGGGTAGAGATGCTTGTTGTTGACCAACACCAGTCAACTTTCCTTGGGTCACCTCTTTACACCACATCCTTTGATATTTCCTTTGATCTTTCTTGACCAGCTCAGAAGCTCAGAGTTTAAAAATGACCCGAGGTAAGTGGTTTATAGATTAATAGAAACAAGTGTATCTGCCACAGCTAATCTGAGGCATGGTGAAAAGAAGAATAATTTTTTTTAAAGCACAAGCTTGTGCTGATCCCACTGGCACCACCTTGAACTGGATTATTAACAGATAATCAGAAGGTATTGAAAAAACATGCCTTCAGTGTTGACTCATACAGTCTCATTATTTTAAGACTGATTTGTTTAGTCAGAGATTTTATTAAATAGTTCCTTAGGTAAAGGTGTAGATCTGGGTTATGGACACTGAGAGTTATGGTAAATCGTAACCTTGACCAGTGGCAGCTGGTGCTAAACGTTTTGAGGGGGGCACAAACAAACTGAAAAATCGAAACACATACAAAAGGTACAAAAAAAGGTAACAAGCATATCCCAGCCATACATCTGTCACGGTAGGCCGGGCCAGCCCCACAGGGGAGCCGCCCACTTCACATTCCTCACATTCCACCACACAACCACTCCCCCTTTCCAATTCACCTACCTACACCATAAACACCAGCACTTGTCTCTCATCTGTTTCACACTGTATTTCAGCCCACATTCCTTGAGCATAGAGGAGTGATTGCTGCTTCTGTCACCTCGTTACAATATCCCAGCGTGTCACGTAGGGCAACGCCCCCTCTCGTAGCTGCCACTCTGGGTTCCCTTATGTCCGTGTTCCCTGCCTGTTCATCCCGCCCAGCTCGTTTGTCTTCGTGATTCCTCGTTTGTTACCACGCCCCTGTATTATCGTTCACACCTGTCCCTCGTTTTCTGTCCCATGTATATAAACCCCTGAGTCTCCCTTGTCCTTTGTCTGGTGTTTTGATATCTTGGATGTTTGACCGTATACCTGGCCGTAGTGTGTTCTTATTTTGGTAGTCTTTGTCTGTTCTCGTGTTCCCCTGTCGTCGTTATGCCCGTGTTCGTGTGTTATTCGGACTGCCCTCCTGTTATTGACCCTGCCTGGCTAAGCGACGACGATTCTGGTATTCCCTTCAATAAATCTCGCTCTTCTCAGCGATTGTGTCCGTCTTCTCGCTCCGGGGCGCGAGCCACGTTACATAACACCAGACCCATCAAGGACACAGCGAGAGAGCGAGACTCTGGTGAGTTCAAACACTGTGAATGGATGTCGGCTGGTTTAATCCGGTTCGACTCTCCGGTATTTCAGTGCGAACAAACCAGAGACAGGAATACCCCTGGCGCTGCGGGTACAAGGAAGTCTCGTCGCCGACCAAAGAAAGCGCAGTCTCTTTCTACTGGCTTTCGCGACGAGACTCCATCTGAGCGCTGTGTGTCTGCCCGGTTTTGCGAACACGACGGGGAAAAACCTCCTGTAGTGCGAGCAGCGGGCAGACCGTCTGAGCGCACAGACAAGTTTTCGCTTAACCCTCGGTTGACTCTCTCTGATCACCGCGAGCTCCCGGCGCCTCAAGGGAGGCGGAGCCGCAGCAGAGAGAGCAACCGAGGAGCTTCTGTGTCTGTGTGTTCTGCCAGGCTCGACCCGGACCCGGTGGAGGAGGACCTCCCTCTGCTGATCCCAGAAGCCGCTCCCCGAAGGCCCCCCAAGAATTTTTTGGGGGGACGCAGTAGCCACGCACCCCGGGAGTGGCTGGCTCGGACCTGGGATGACGTCAGCGCGGCGGACACGCCCCCCGGTGACGTCAGTATGGCGGACATGCCCCCCGGTGACGTCAGTATGGCGGACACGCCCCCCGGTGACATCAGCCCGATGGAGGTTCCGCCCCCCGGTGACGTCAGCCCGATGGAGGTTCCGCCCCCCGAGGACGTCAGCCCGATGGTGGTTCCGCCCCCCGAGGACGTCAGCCCGATGGTGGTTCCGCCCCCCGAGGACGTCAGCCCGATGGTGGTTCCGCCCCCCGAGGACGTCAGCCCGATGGAGGTTCCGCCCCCCGAGGATGTCTCACCCACGCCGGTTCCTGTCTCCGCGACCCAGGAGGGGTCGTCCTTGCCGGCCCCTGTTCCCGCTGCCCGCCTGCCGGCTCCTGTTCCCGCTGCCTGCCTGCCGGCTCCTGTTCCCGCTGCCTGCCTGCCGGCTCCTGTTCCCGCTGCCCGCCAGCGGACCCCGCCTGTCCCCGCTGCCCGCCAGCGGACCCCGCCTGTCCCCGCTGCCCGCCAGCGGACCCCGCCTGTCCCCGCTGCACGCCAGCAGTCCCCGCCTGTTGCCCTTGAGACTGTGCTGCCCCCTGTTGGGCATGGACTTTGTGTTCCCCCTGCTCCGCCCTGTGCCTCCTATGTTCCGTTGCCCGTGTTCCCCTTGCTCCCTGGTCCTGTCCCTGGTTTTGTTTTGGTCCCTGTCCCCGTGGTTGTGTCTGTCAAGGTCTGTGTTCCTGTTCCCGTGTCTGTTTCCTGTGGTGTCGTCTCTGTCCCCGTCCCCATGTCTGTTCCCCAAGTTGTCACCCACCTTGTGCCTGTGCCCGTCTCTGTTGTTCATGCTGTCTTTGCCTCCGTGTTCTCCTCTGCCCTGTCCCCTGGCCCAACTCCCGTGTCTGTCCCCAGTCCTGTCCTGTCCAGTCCTGCTCCTGTGCCTCGCCCTGGCCCTGTCCTGCCCCCCTGTGTCCCGTGTCATACCGTGTCCCGGCCCAGCTCCTGGCCAGTCTCCATGTCCCCTGTCTTTGTCCCTGCCATGCCCCAGGTCCCATGTCCTGTTCTGCCCGGTCCTGTCCCTCTGGTCTGTCCTGTGTCTTCTGTTCCTGTCCCTCGCCGTGTGCCGTAGTTCCCTGTCCTGTCCTGGTCGGTGTCCCTGTCCTGTCTGCCCTTTGAGGGGGGGTTATGTCACGTAGGGCAACGCCCCCTCTCGTAGCTGCCACTCTGGGTTCCCTTATGTCCGTGTTCCCTGCCTGTTCATCCCCAGCTCGTTTGTCTTCCTGATTCCTCGTTTGTTACCACGCCCCTGTATTATCGTTCACACCTGTCCCTCGTTTTCTGTCCCATGTATATAAACCCCTGAGTCTCCCTTGTCCTTTGTCTGGTGTTTTGATATCTTGGATGTTTGACCGTGTTTTGGTAGTCTTTGTCTGTTCTCGTGTTCCCCTGTCGTCGTTATGCCCGTGTTCGCGTGTTATTCGGACTGCCCTCCTGTTATTGACCCTGCCTGGCTAAGCGACGACGATTCTGGTATTCCCTTCAATAAATCTCGCTCTTCTCAGCGATTGTGTCCGTCTTCTCGCTCCGGGGCGCGAGCCACGTTACACAGCGAGACTGTACCGCGTTTGGTAATAGCAGAAAAATAAGTGTATTTCATAGGCTTGGTAGCGTATTAATTAGGGGTAGGACGAGATAAAAAAAAATCAAATTAATCAGAAGCTTTGGAATTATTTAATAGAAATTAATCGCATTTTAATCGCATTTCAGTATTTAACATGAGAAATTTAAGTTTGAATGAATCAATGAAGCATAAACTTCAACATCTTGTTTATTTTTCCACCAGTCTACTACACAGACCAATAGATGAGTGCAGAAAACAGAAAACAGAGCAAACAGTTTTCAGAACACTGGAAATTATGACCAAAAATGTTGTTTAATTTTGGGAGTTTTGCTCAGGATATTGGAAGAATAAGAAGAATTGAAGTAAATCAGAAGATATTTTTAATACCATTTTAGATGGTATACTTTTTTTTTTATTTCCCAGGCCTCTGCCACAGGCATCTCCATAGTGCCTAGAAGTGGTCTTCTGCATGCTCAAAGCAAATGACTGTATCTTCCATTCGTCATCTATAATATGAGCTGTCACACCAAGATAATTCTTGTTGCTAACAGAGGTCCAGTGATCCCCAGTCAGAGACACATTTGTGGCGCTCTTCACAATAACCTGTTTTACTTCCCTTTCCTCATCATACAGCTGCTGGATTTTCTTCCACATTGTCTTTCTGGACGGCAGTTCGTAACTTGCATCAGTTGATGCAATTTGCAGCACTTCTTGTAAGCCTTTATCTTCGACCACAGAGAGCGAACAACACTGCAAATAATGTGACGCGTCATGTATAAACGCGTGCGGAGTCGCGCTCTACGGTCACTCGCGGAAGTTTAATCCAGTCTTAATGGTCCAATGAAGGTAATTTAAAAACCAGGACATTTCCTCACTTAAAAAAAACCCGGGACGCCAGGGACAGGATGTGAAATACGGACATGTCCCAGGAAATACGGATGTTTGGTCACCCTATCGTACTAGGAATACATTTAGCAGCTAAGTTATCATTACTGTGACCTGTGCTTTAGCCCCAACATGTTTTGCGTTGAGGTGGTAACGAAGGGTGGAAGTGCTCCTGTGATAAGCGAACTCCTTCCTATATAAAGTGCAAATAACACTATTTGTGTTTGTACTTCCATCTGGAAGTTTCTTATATTTAAATTTCCCATCCACCAGCGTAGCCTCTTCAGTCATCTCCATCATGATCATCTTATTGTGCGTCCATATAATCTGTATGCCTGGAACTCGTGCACTGAGAAACATTCCACGGTCAAGTATAAACCAGGCTTAAACCAGGCTTTAAGAGTTTTTTCACGGACACTCGCGCCGGTCGCGACGCGACCTTCCAAGCTTGATTTACTTTCAAGCTCTGCGCCCCCCCTGCAAGAGCTCCGTGCCCCCCACTTTGGGAACCACTGCTTTAAAGCAACCAATTAAAGAGCTTCACCAGATCACACGTTTGCCAAAAGTTTAAGGACCTACATAGACACACATTAGTCCAGTGCACCACACACAGGAAGTATACACTATACATATAATGTCACTGATATTCAGAGGATATAACACATGATAAAAAAAAGAAACGATAATGGCAGTATTACAGTATTACTTTCATAATACTTTTGCAATATATAATGTGTATTTTATAAGTTTATATGTGTAACATTTATTCTGTGGATAATGTGATGGGGTGGCGCCCCAGCGCCCCCTACTGACAAGCTGCCACTGACCATGACCATGCCTAGAAATCTATTATCTATTAAATATTCTTCTGTTGAAGTGCATCTACTCCTGGTGTCTCCTCCCACCCACTCAGCCTTTCCCATGGCTCCACCCACTATGACCTTCATCTACTCAATACCAGAGGTGGGACCAAGTCAGTGTTTTGCAAGTCTCAAGTAAGTCCAAGTCTTTATCCTCAAGTCCCGAGTCAAGTCTCAAGCAAAGACAGTCAACTCAAGTCAAGTCTCAAGTCAAGACAAGCAACCGTCAAGTCAAGTCCCAAGTCCGAAACTTCCAAGTCCCAAGTCCTTTCGAGTCTTTTTTTTTTTACAGGCACCAACGCTTTACGAATGCTACGCTGATGCGTTTCTTTTCTCGTTTTGATGGTGTCCGCCAGCCAAAAGATGACAGATCATTTACATTTTATCTTCTCTTAATTACATAAATGTACTTAAACAAGAATGTTTCGTTACATAATTTTACACGAAAATAGCAAGCTTCATCGTAAGCAAGATGCTGTCATTATGAATGGTTATTCTAAACATTTGGATAAAATGTTTAAATATAGACTAATAAAAGGTTAGGGTTATTTTTCATTGTTTTCTGTTATTGTGGGGTCACGGTGTACTATTGTTACCTGGAGATTCAGTGGGGTCACATATTCTGATGGCTGCCGTCAGAATTGGTGACCCCAGTTAAAAAGGCTCACCTGTACATCCCATTCATGATTTCTTTGTTGGCTGCAATGGTGAGGGGATGGTAAATCTTGTTTAAGTACATTTATGTAATTAAGAGACGATAAATGTAAATATAAACATCTGTCATATTTTGGCTCGTGGACACCAAAAAAACGAGTAAAGAAAGTGCATCAGCGTAGTTTACGTAGCATTCGTAAAGCGTTTGTGCCTCTGAACAGAAACTGTGAAATAGCGCCACCTGTGGTCACAAAACTCGACGGTCACAGAATCTAGTGTAACGCCGGTCTGCGTCAGAAGGACGGAAATGAAATTAATGGGGCGCATTTTATAAATATTAATATGCGATTTAAAATTTAGATTTGGGGTAAAAAAAATCAAGTCTTGGCAAGTAAACAGGTTCAAGTCCAATTCAAGTCCCAAGTTATTGGTGTAAAAGTCCAAGTCAAGTCTAAGTCTCTGAATATTTTTTCAAGTCAAGTCAAAAGTCTTAATATTAATGACTCGAGTCTGACTCGAGTCCAAGTCATGTGACTCGAGTCCCCACCTCTGCTCAATACTCTGAAACCCTGGTTTCCCTCTCCACACAGAACAATGACGTGGCTGTAGGCTGACTGGGCAGCAGATTGATCCAGATGGGTTTCACATTTACATGCAACCTGATTGTCCTTTAATAATCCCAGTAATAAAAGAGCTCAATGAAAATGTCCATGTATATATTGCACACGAAATAGACTCTTCCAATTGAGGCCATCCCAAATACAGTTTATATATAATAATAATAATAATAATAATAATCTTTATTTGTATAGCACCTTTCATACATACATGTAACTCAAAGTGCTTTACAGTATAAATAAAAGAAACATTAAAAGGAGATAAGACAAAGACAAAAAGACAGAAGAAAATTTTAAAAGAAATTAAAGATAAAAATATTAAAATAACATAAAAAGTAAAAAGTGAAGTAAGTAAGATAATAAAAAGTAAAGTAAATAAGATAAGAAACTCTATCTTAATAGTTTTAACTAAAAGCGGATCTAAACAGGAATGTTTTGAGACTGCTCTTAAAACTATGCAGGGATGAAATGCCTCTGAGCTCTTCAGGAAGAGAATTCCAGAGCTTTGGGCCATAGTGGCTAAAAGCACCCTCGCCATATGACTGAATGAGGTGCGTAAACCTGTAAACAAACCAGTAAAAAGAATAATAGTAAATAATAGTAGTAATAGTAAATGCCTGTATCCAATTATATTACTGCTTGGAAACTTTGAGTTCATTCTGTGCATGTGCTTGAGACATAAAGGAAGTTTATAGTGTTCAACACAGGGAGGCAGGAACTGGTCTGCAGCTACAGGTGAGACCTGTTTTCAACTACAAGGCTTCAGGTACTGCGATATAGATGACAAACTGTCCCAACGAGTTCATGAACAATAAATGACAATAGGTCAAAATGTAAATATGTTGCCGAATGTTCCAGGGCATGACATCAACTTCTCATCACTGCTTTTATAAGTACATGTGAAGCACATTTATCATAATTTAAAGTAATAAAAAAAAAAGTCTGCCAAATGAAAACTCGGGATGTCCCATTTTAACCCAGAGGCTACTGCCGCACGTGCAGCACGTGCGGTCATGAAAATTCATACAATAAATATGCATGCGCATAAATTCGCACTAATAAGTTGTTGTGTGCATGTAAACACGTTTTCATAAGTGCACGACAATGTGCATTAGTCCAGCTCAGTCTAAATGTTCAATGGGAATGAATTCAAAATATTTGCATGTAAACAGTAACAGTTATCCATTTACACTTATTGACCTTCACTATTATTTATAGGAAGCTTGAATACACTTGCATTGCTTACTTGTTCTTATTACGTATTGGCACCAAGCCTCAAAATTTGTCTCTGGCCTAAAAATCGGGCTAAAATCATGTAGTGTGCACTTGGCATTAGTGTAACCAGCATTGGTGATTTAGCTAAATCTGTATAGGAGTCTATCAGTGTAAAAGAATTTCCTCACAGACGGAAGAAATGGTTGCCGTAAGAATGTGCAATTGTTTTAGCATAGCGAGAGACCGCCTCTCACTGACTGAGGACAAGGCTTCGTCTTTGTTCCACTGGGGGGGTTGAAAAGATGCAGACTCGTACACACATACTGAGCATGACGCGAACAAGGGTGGCCGTTTCTCCCCTGACACCATCAATCTATGTCCGTATGCTCACTGAGATTAAATTATACAAAGCAGCTTGCAAGACAGGCTCTTTAAACATGGGCTACATTAAACATTAATAATTTCACATATTGCAGTGCAAGGGCTTATGTGGGTGGATTGAACGACTCCCACACTGAAACTTCTGAGTCTGAGGGGTATTTGTGAGTGGAACCGAATGTTACTACAACAGGCTATCTCAAGCCTACCGTGTACACATACTGTACATTATCAGTCAAATTGTAATTCAATTTAAAAAATAAAGGATAAAAATTGTAAACCACAATTGTAAGCACAATTGTAAACTGTAAACACAAAGTGTTTACCTATAGGTTTACTATAGGTACACTTACAAAGTGTTTTACTTAGCTAGTCATTCCCTTCAAACAGAGGTGGGTGGTAACAAGTCACATCTACTCAGATACACGTAACTAAGTGAAATTGATGGATTTTTACTTTTCTGAATATTTTTTCAAAGCACTTTTATTTACTCTCATGAATGTATGAAATGAATGTACCTTTTGAATAATGGCTAATTTACATTTAGACTGTTGCTAATTTGGTGTTTGAATTCATTATGTTGCTCTGATGGTGATATTTCTCATCATCAGCTTTATCATTATGTTTAAGAAGTATGACTAAAATAAAAGCACCAAGCAACTTTAGTTTAAATGCTATTTGTACTAAGAAGTTATGTTTCTATGGATAACTCAGTACTGTATTATATTTTTTACTTTGATATTTTTTACTGTTTTACTCATCAGATTTTTTTGGGGAGGGTGTTGTGTTGTTTTTTTTTGACAAGCTACTTTATAAAATTGAGGATTTACTTCAGTGATATTACAGAAGTTGAGCACGTTTCCTTGCTAAAAAGTCATGGTTAAAGTGCCAGAGATCATACCTAGTTAAAAGACTGGATAAAACTTTCCAAAAAGTTAAAGCATTGTAGTGTGCTAGAATATTTGGCTAGAAGCATCGGCACACAAGCATGTGATTGAGGCATGTGAATGTGCGAGTGTTCATATGGAAAATCTTTTATAGGCACCAATGGCTTTAGAAACTAGCCCACTGCACTTCTGCCAGGGCAGGAAGCCTGGGCCACAAGAGCTGAGAATTCACACGCCGCCGTTACTGTATAGTTTCAGACGTAAATAAAACAATGTATGTTCCTGTCTTGCAAAATCTAATTTGCTATGAATTATTCATATAAATGTACTCACATGCATGCACACACACCCCTAGACAAACAGAAAGGTCAGTCCTCCATAGGAAAGGGAACGTGACTGCAGAGGAGAGCATGACTGGGCAAAATAAGTAATGGTCCTGAGGTGGGAGGGAGAGAGGCAGAAACGACCTGAAACACTGCAAGTAGCTGCAGTCCCATAAAAACTGTCTACGACTGAACCCGGTGCTGATATGCCAATGCCTCTATGCAGTTCTTGCAGAGCATTAGCATTATTGTTACAGTTTGACTGGCAAGCTCTGTGGCTTGGCTGAGTCTTCGCGATTCTTGAGCATTAACCTGCAGTGACTGTCAGATAAAAGCACATTCGTGGCCGTTTTGGCCCGAGCAGTAGGTCCAGCACTGCAGACGTTGGTTGCACCGCAGGACATCCAGATGGCGCCCTCTGTGCCTGGAGATCTTGGAGGATACAAGTAACTGCAAAGTCCATCTCTCTCCATGCCAGCTTGGTCTCAAACGTGACCTGCTGCTGTTATTATAAGCCCCATATTCAACCAGCATATCAGCCTGTAGGGGACAGTTACAACTGACACAATCTGTTAAAATCTACAGTCACAGTCCTACAAAATAGAACCTGATTGTACTAATTGCTTTTCTTAAGCCAAAAGCCACAAAAAATCTAATGGGGTGAAGAAGAGCAGAGACAGATATTGCAGTCATGGCAACGCTCTATGACCTGTGCTGAGAGCCTCTGATTGGATGACACTTTAACCATCAATGACCTGATCTGAGAGGGGAGAGGAGCCCCTGTGAACTCAGACTCCTGCTTTAATGGCACGGACACATTTGTACAACAGCAGTATGTCCAGTTTTTAAATGACGTAGGTTAATAAAGGAAGAGAAAACTGGTAAACAACGACAGGAACGAATGTCATTTTAAAGAAGAGTAAAGAAGTACAGAAGAGACAAGGAAGAAATTCGACTATGTGAATATGTGTGCGGTTAATACAAGAACGAAGATGGAAATATAGCTAAGTGAGCTAAAAAACACACTAGTGTTAGGCTGCTTATACTGCTTATGACACTGAGATGTGATGTGCTGTTTTGTGGGATTACTTCTGCGAAGGAGTCGAGCTCTTTCCGGGCTCATAGACAGAAGAACAGAATAGAGTCAGTGATGGATCATGGCAGCTGGAGGTGTGTGCAGGCGTAATTCATCCTGACATGCAGCAGGGGCGATGGCCTGCAACACTGGCGACTGGACATGACTTTGCTGGGAGAAAACGTGTGTGTGTGTGTGTGTGTGTGTGTGTGTGTGTGTGTGTGTGTGTGTGTGTGTGTGTGTGTGTGTGTGTGTGTGTGTGTGTGTGTGTGTGTTGGGGATGTGAAGCATCATGTGCAGCTTTCTGGGTCATTCTTGAGTAGTCTTGACCCTGAGAGATTATTGAGAGAGCTGTGTTAACGCAGGAATACTCAAATACAAACTCTTAATCTGAAAAAAAAAAAAAAACAAAGGCATTGTTGTCAGTGCAATGTGACAGGTGAAAGAAAATGTCGCTTAATCCTTAAGTCCGTACTCCTTTTCAACAGATCTTAAACTGAATCAAAGGGAGGAGGTTCTCTCTACAGACATCTACCTCCTTGTCATCCTCTCTCCTGTCTTTCATCCATCTGTGTTTGTCTCAGCCTTCCCCCTCACTCTCCCTCCATTTTCCCCTCCTCCCACCTCATGCGTCTCTCTCTCTTGGACTTCGCTGCACTGGGCAGGATATCAAATCTGCAGCTTGGCATGGAAGCCATGGAGACCATCTTTAGGCCTCATATAGGCCCGGGACAAGTGAACATATGACGTCATCCACCTTGACAGCAGCGGCACCGAACTTCCCTCCCTGTTGCATCCCTTCTGCAGCTTTCATTTCTGCCCCGTTCCTCCTGCCACTCGTGCATATTGGTGATTTGGTCAGTGAGTAACTGCAGTGTAAATGAGTCGGAAAGGGAGGCAGATGTCCACCATGGGAACAGAGTTGGTGATAAAACTGCCTCTTATCTTGTCTGTCACACACACAATCACAAGTCACACACCTTCATAAAGACAGAAAGCCATCATTAAGCATTGTGTGTGTGCGTGCGTGTGTGTGTGTGTGTGTGTGTGTGTGTGTGTGTGTGTGTGTGTGTGTGTGTGTGTGTGTTGCACACGCATGACAATGATGGCACTGGCATATTCTCGACAGAAGGCTCAACCAAACAATCTGCTGCTACGGAGCTGAGGGTCCACACCTCCCCCCCTTGGTGATCTGGGCTTTGGCGCCACGGTGTCACCTGCTGCACACTGTAGTCTTCACCCACAAGCACGGCCTTAACCCTTCGTGCCAAGGCACTTCCTGACTGAGCAGCCAACCTTCTGTGCCACTCACTCCAACTGTTACTCAGCTGCCAGTAACTACCAAAAAGCAAAGGAAGTCAATATGGCATCCAATTGGAAATCAATTGAACAAATAAAAGGTAAACGAGGCAATATAAACAAAATGTAACTGCATAGTATTCACAAAGCACTCAATCTCACAAAACTCATATTATGACAAATTATAATGCAATTTAAACTATAGCCAGTCTGAAAGATCTAAAAGTTCTGCAGGTGGTGTAGACATTCAGATTCATGATGAACTGGTGCTGAGGGGAATGTTCTGGTTTCACAGAATCATTACCAGTAATTGATGGCCTTGATAACTTGGGATTTGGATAACTTGATAACTTGTGTAGTCTTTCATTTTAAACCTTCATCTTTTTATGCATTGTGCAAAGGTCTGAAAGGTCTAAGTACGAGACTTTAACATTTCTGCTTTAACATTTTTATTAAATTGAAGAATTAAGCAGGAAATTTTCACGTTTAAATGGTTGTGAATGGAGCCTCTCGCTTTCATAATAACACTCTTATGCTCTGTACAGTCAAGAGGCTATTGAAAATTACAAATTAAATCTGTCCCAACTTAGCTGTAGATATCGCGGAGCTATTTCTGGCGTGGGTCCGTACAAGGCTTGGATTGCAGAGAAGTAAAGCGAAGCCATTGAAGTAGGTCGTGTGTGATAGCTCATGCAAAAACAGAGTTAAAAACAGAATTGGCAAGAAGCCAAATAACTGTCATATACTAGAATGTAATTTTCCGGTTATATTGCGTCTGGAAAAGTGCACGACTTTGGCCCAAGCGGCCCAAGAACATTATCCATATTAAATAAATTAGCCTGGACATCTGGAAGCGACACCATGTGCACTGGCGACACTGATAAGATCACAGTGGCGTTCAGTAACCGGTCCTCAAAGACGCGGGACTTTTGCAGTTATTGCGCTCGAGCGGGTCGTTGCAGTTGAGTCATTTTCTCCGAGTGATGTCAAGAGATCTGCCATTTTTAAACTTCGTCTCAGGTGCAAATCATTACACTTTCCCCTAACAGCAGTGTTTCCACTACAGTCCAGTGATCAGATTATACCACCGTGCTGTGTGTCTTTCTACGATATTTCCTCAAACAACTGAAGCAGACCTATAGTATACTTTTAGCCGCTATAGGCTAAACTAGTACCAAATAACTGGACTCTAAAATAACTGGCCTCAAAATGCAGCTCAACTTTTTCGACCAAAGAGCGCAAATACGAGGCGCATCCTCGTTATCTGGTCACCAGGGTAACGCCTTTTACTCTCCTCCCGTGATGTAGTGATGGACTGATCGACCTGACACTGCGCGCTGCATGGGCACCGGCCTCCTTGTCCGCTATCTCACAGTGTTGAGCTGATCTGATTCACATGTCCCCTACCTGACGAATAGGGTCCTCATTTGGAGACGGTGTTCCTACTCCGGACGATGCAATAGGAGAAGCCATGATTCCCGTTGCGCCCCTCCAGAGGACGCTTAGGGACTCATTGAAGTGCCAGAGAGTGAGACACGCCAGTCGCTGTGGCTTCTCCACGGAGTTTTTACACGGCACTAAAATTAAATGAAAACGGTACTTGCCAGCCACAGGTTTTGTTTTTGCGCACGTACTTTAACGACCTCGAAGTAAATGCGAGTGGTTGGCGCTGAAGAAACGTAGTATTCCGTCGCCGGTGTTTGTTTTGGTTTCAAACCGTGTCTGCGCAGTTCTTCTGGCTTTGAAGTGCAACCGGGCGCTCAGCTGCCCTGCACAGAGATGTACAGCGATGATGAGAATCTCTCGCTCTCCTTCTCACACGCGCACCCTCCCCTGGGAGGGAGGGAGGGAGGGAGAGAGAGAGAGAGAGAGAGAGAGAGAGAGAGAGAGAGAGAGATTAAAAACAAAGTGAGTTTAGTAGGATATAGATTCCCTGTTCAAGGCTAGTTTGCAGGATACTATTTCGATATCATTTGAAAAGCAGAAATCAATGCCTGTAGTACTTTGCCTTTTCTGCCAACAATGATTAATTCTGAGGTTGATGCCAGAAACTATTCAACAAACGGAAATAAATCGTCAACCTAACTATTTAGAAGTCAGAGTAAAAGGGAAGTGCATAATTAATACAGTTTTAAGGCTTGGGTCGCGAAAACTATTTCAAAATATTATTTTGCCATTTTTGTTGACTGACTGTTATGACCTAGGGACCCAAAAGGTTGAGCTCAAATATAAATATTACTGACTGAGAGGAACCTACCAGGAAACCTGTCATGCCACAACACGTCAGATTCACTATGTAACTGAGATACAAACGTATGTGTGTGTGTTTGTGTGTGTGTGTGGGGGGGGTGTATCATCTATAAAAATCATCTATTGAATACTCTATTAAATAATGTATTATAATCTGTTAAATCATCTATTAAGGGTATGTTGTCTCCCAACATTTGTAGTGTTTGATGTGAACCTGCCAATAAAATATGACATACTTGTGTTTGCCCTGTGCTCATTGTCCTTGATATTTTCTTCAGATACTTTATATTACTGAGCAGACCACCATGATAAAGCCCACACAGCCCTGTGTGGTGAGGAAATAAGTCACTCTGATCTAGATTAGGTTGTGTGAAGCTTTGTTTGTACAGCCATAACCTACCTATCACTTATAGACAAAACAAGGCTATGGTGCATCCTGAATCTTATTGTCATGACACTGAATTGTATCATTTCATCACTAATTATAAGCTGTTCACTGGATCTACAGAGGACTTGTTTCCTCTTAATGGGAATCACCATGGTAACCAAGACTGGCTGAAGTCATTATTATTGAATCTGTCGAGTCATAGTACTGTCATCCCATAATATTTCATTTCTGTTCCTGTGAAGTATCCGGTCGCCCACGCAGCCATTTTATTTTCTGTCACTCACAATTTAAGGAAACACAGGGAAGACAAACACATCAATGTCCACGAACCCATGTGGGTAGAGAGGACCACATTTTGGACAGTAAGCAAAAGAGAGACAGACATCTCCCTCCTTTCTTGGTTGTATCACTTCAATAGGAAATATGATCAAATAGATCTCAAATCCACTGATAAACATGAATTAACCTGATAGATTTAATAATAGCTCAATTATTCTGCAAATAATTTCACATTCACATGTGCTAATGATGAAAAGCATATTGTTTTTTGCTATGGGTTCATAAGTAATGCCAAGGAATCCACTGACATTTAATCTACAAAGGCAGCATACATAGGCACATATCCTTCACATTCCACCCAATCTGAATCAGAAATTCATGCATACACATGCAATAAAATACTTCCACAATCACATTATGCAGATCAAAGTGAACTTTATCACTATTGTAATGAATTAATTTATTGATTAATTTATCACATGAACGATTACATAAAACGTCATTATATAATCGAATTACTTAGATATACTTTTATATAATCTAATTGCTAAATACCTTTGGATATAATTAATGTGAAGTAATATCACACTGGTTAAATGATTTTGCGGAAGCAGAGTTCACAATATCTAATATTGATGGCCCTTCGACAGCCATGCAAAACATGTCTTGAAGGGACTTGATCTCTTAATTATGATCTTTATCGTGCTATATATAAATTGTTGTGTTTAAGTCTCAGGGCTGTGGTCTCAGGCTGCTGTTTTCACAGGACCACTAAGGTGAGTCAGGTCACTTCTTCTATCAGTGAGTATTACACTGTAATACAATGATTATTTCTTTTGAAAGTGAGTATTACACTGTATTAACTGTGAGTATTTCTTCTGTCAGTGAGTATTACACTGAAGCATGCTACAGGTGCTGACCCAGTCTGCTAGCTTCCTATTAAGCAATGGAGGCATGAGATAGAGGAGAGTGGATGTGGCACACACACACACACACACACACACACACACACACACACACACACACACATACAGGGCAGTTATGTAAGATGCTATGCTGTAATGCCCAAAGGCCCAGATGATCACCATAGTGACAGTCGTCCCAGTGTTTATCCTGCTGTCCCTGTTTCGTCACACAGAAATGAGGACTTTGCTGTTGTTCTTTATAAGATAACAACTATGCAACAGTTAAAATGACCATTTATGGAAAATGTGACAGAACGTGACAGAAAGTTTGGACAAATTGCAATCCCGAAACTGCGTGATTGTTTCTGGTACCTTTTCTGTGTGTGCTGTGTGATAAAATGAGTCTTGTGAATCCAGCCTTACCTCTGAACAATTGAACAAACATATCTTAGCTGTATTTGTTTTGGAATACATGCATTTTTTATTATTTTTTTTTAATGATGGTCGCTAGTATTCCTTCTAATAGAACTCGTATAGGCTTTTGCTTAGTAATAGAAAATTTACTGAAATGTATCCCCTATGTATTAATATGCTGGCATCATGATTTGCACTAAACACTAAATGTCAGAGGATGTTTTCAGTTAAAGATCAAGTGTATGTATAATTATGTTGAGGCTTCAGATCCTCATCTATCAGATCCACCATGCTCTGCTTTTTCTGTGACCCCCTACCTGCTTCATCAAAGATACAGAGAGTGTCAACTGTGATCAATGTAGAGCAACATAGCTTTAGCTGTGGTTGTTCTAATCTGGCTGTTTCAGAGCACCCTGATCACCTGAATATGTCCTCTCAGAGAGTCTGAAAATAGTTTAAAGGAGAAAAAGTTTGTCCTGCGTGTTATTGATTAATCCTTACCTGAGGTGGACTGGCATTATAAAACAAAACATCTTAACAATAACCTAGATATTGTTAACAAATGAAACTCAGGGGAGCAAACCTAGTTTTATGCTAAATATTTTTTTTTAAATCCCAGTTTATTGTGCCTGTCTTACTCTCTTTTCTATCACTTCTACCACAGCTGTTCATTGGCGTTCTTATCTACAGAAAGTTAAGCACGTCCACCCCCTCCCCCAAAAGTGTGGAATTAAACACAGCAGGTGTGGGAAGGACGACAGTCATTCTGCTGGTTACAGTGGTGCTGCATTCTGGTCACATGGGCTCTCTCTCCTGTGCCCGCTGTGGGTGGAAGAATGTGTTGGGTAACAATCACAGACACAGACTGAGCTGTCAGTCACGAACCAGTCACCTTCAGTTTTTGTTGTGAAACACAAGGTTGAATTTCAGATGTAAAAACACTGCACTACGTACTTCTGCAGTGTCATGATCATGATGGGTGAAGCTAAGGAGAGAGCATTAAAGATGTGCCTCAGGGCTACAGTGACTTGGGTTCCACTCCAGGCCTGGCCGATGCGTGGCCCCCTGCACATGCGCAGCTTTCTTCTGGCTACTCCAGTTTCCTCCCACGTTCCAAAGGCGTGTATGTTGGGTCAACTGCCGTCTCTACATTGGCTGCTGTGATTGAATGGAGGTGTGCCCCCCGTGACAGACAGACATCCTGTCCAGTGTTGGTTCCTGCCTTGCACTGTGTGCTGCTGGGATAGACTTTGTCCCCTGTGACACTGAACTAGATTATGAGGTTTAGAAGATGAATGACTGAATCAATAATTTGCTTTGCTAATGCACAGCATATAGCCAAAAATGAGACATACATTTATAAAATTATACTTAAAAAACTATAAAAGGGTCACCATTATTAACTAGCTATAACTAATTGACCAATTATATTATACTGATAATGATCCAACAATACAATGTTTGTTGTTATACTGGCATTGTGCTAAGCCACACTGGTCTTATGGCTGAGATCAGTTCAGTGTTACAGGGATTCCTTATATGACCCTACTAGGTCAGTATTCATATTTCTGAAGCATGAGGATAATATTAAATTGCTTTGTTTGCACATTTTTTAATTCATTAAAAACAGTTCAATACATCTTAAATTTTAAATAAAATCCAGTAAACTTTAAAAAAAAAACAAGATAAAAAAAAACTAGAATTAGAATTATTACACGTATGGGGACAGTGCAACATAAGTGCCAGCCGTATATGGGTTACTTTACTAGGACTTTCGTCACCACTAGGAAGAGGAACTCTATTTCAGAATGGCACGACAGACTGGGGCCCTGTTAATCCCATGACATTCATTTAATCTTATGCTAGCAATGCTACAAATCTACATGCTTCAGACAGAGAAAAACAAGCCATAGCAATGCATTCAATACCTTCATTTGGTCATATATACATACACACAAGTGCAGTAAAATTAAATATTTACTTTTGCATATTCAAGTTTGTTTTGAGCTGGAGTCGGAGAGAAGGGTAAGGCATTATACTGCGTCCTTGGAGTGGAGAGAGATAAGGGCCTTGCTCAAACGCCCAATACTGGCAGCATGGACTTGAATCCTCAATCTTTAACCTGTGCTCAAACTTTACAGCTCCTAAAGCCTAGTCATTAATTAAAAAAACATCGCCACCTGCTGGCAACTTCTGTCTCACACAAGCATATTCTTAAGCGCATAAGATACTCCAGCTCCGTACGCCAGGGATCTTTATCGCTCATAGAATGTATGTGTGTGTCCACATGTCTCTGTGTGTGCGCGTTTACAGCAAGATGAAATCATTTTTTTCATCACATTTATTTATCGCCAAACACAAAAATCAAAGGAGCTCGGTTTCAGAAGAAACCCCAAAAGGAAAGGGGTAGTTTGAACATTTGAACTTTGGAAAACAACATTAAGACTGAGACCATGTTATGAAACCTCAAATGATCAAACAAGCAAAAAAAAAAAAAAAAAACACAAGAGACAACTTGTTAATACATGCCGTTTTTAATAAAACGTACTATGCAGTATATGTTTCTTTTACAGATTCTATACCACACTGGTTTTAAAGTGTTGTGTAATAATGAGATGCAGAATGACCATTTCTACAAATGTCTTTTGCTATTGAGTTGCTGCATCTTTTATTGACTTTTACAGATATTAAAAACACTCTTCACTGAAGAGTTGGTTTTCTACAATATGAATAATAGTCTAGATCAAATATTAAACCAAAATTAATATGCAAATGAATTTGCATATGCAAACATGCATACAATGCATTTACATGTTTGCATAACAGTTTTTACCCTTTATTTACGCATAATCATAAGCATACATAATAAATAAACCCAAAGGCAGAGTCTGTGGGAGCATCTCAAAGCCTAAATATTCATTATTTAAGGCACGTTTCTGACAGCTTCAGACAGGGTTTAAGGGCCAAACCTGCATAAAATCTCATGACAGAACTGGAAAATGGGTAAGATATCCCGTACACGGATACCACTGCAACACATCACTGACAGCCTTCACATGCAAGCTGTAACTACAGGAATAATATGAACCGAGAAAAGAAATATGGCTAATGTCCTTCTTTTAATCTATTTACTACAGAAATTCGAGCTATTTTAACTTTTGTGATATATGAATAATGCTATGAGTAAAATTTCATATGACAAAAATGCTTTTTGTCATTTAAACTCAAAGTGCTGCAAATGTAAGGGTAAGTTTGACTTCTACTGACTAGAACGAAGATTTTTTTTTAATTACCCGGACAGTAAAACGCACAAAAGGAATGTTTACAATTACCACCCTATGAACGTTTACTTTGGTCTGTCCTAGTTATCTTAGAGCTAGTCCTGGGTAAATATGAATAATTACTCTGATCTGTGCCATTAAGTTGATGGTCAGTAATATGTCGTATACTGTATATTATGAAAATATATTAAAATACTTCAAGATACATATTGCACGTGTTTTTAATGTGGATTATTTTTGCATGGGCATAGATATACTGTGAGTTGAATGATCATTTATTAAAAACAAAATCAAAAATCAACAGAAAATAAAAAACAGAGAACACGGTCTCAACATGTAGAAGATGTGTATGGCTGTGAGATGTGTATGGCCAGTGAGATGTGTATGGCTGGATGTTCAGGACTCTTAGTTGCTCTCAACATTTGAAGGAAATGACATTTGCCCGGTCTAATTTCACTCTTTTTGCCTGAAACATGATCCATTGAATAACTCACACAACATCCCTACTTATGAACGCGGAATGATATTCGTTTCTAATACAAATAAAATGTAAAACCAGTAACATAAAAGAGTAAAAAAAAAAAAAAAAAAAACTAAACAAAACAGATCAGTGGCATCAGTCTCCTTTAAACATCGTTTTGTGTTACTCACCCATTGGTCATTGCATTTTCACTGTAAAAAAGACCGCAACAGTTAAATGAATGATTCCTGATGTAGTTGCAACCTGTGTCCCAGCAGTCAGATCAAATGTTTTTGGGCCAGTTTGGAAACAATGCATCACACCATTCCATTAAGTACTTGCGTCCAGTCACCACTGACTGTGCAAGTATGTGTTTTTAAGTGAAGGTGTGCGTATCAAAACTGGGGTTTCCACAGCATGATTTGTTTGTCTTCTCCTCCTGTGATGACACTGCTGCATTGTTCATTTATCCAAATACATGTGACTTGACCTGAAAGTGGAAGTGGTTTAGGTCATATAACTCAGTGGAATTGTTCATCTTAAAAGTACAGGTCCTTCTAAAATAAATTAGCATATTTTGATAAAGTTCTTTATTTTATGTAATGTACTGATAAACATTAGACTTTCATATATTTTAGATTCATTACACACAACTGAAGTAGTTCAAGCCTTTTATTGGTTTAATATTGATGATTTTGGCATACAGCTCATGAAAACGCAAAATTCCTATCTCACAAAGTCAGCATATCATGAAAAGGTTCTCTAAATGAGCTAATAACCTAATCATCTGAATGTGAACCTAATCATCTGAAGACCTGAAATATTTCGGTTGGTGTGCAATGAATCTAAAATATATGAAAGTTAAATTTTTATCATTACATTATGGAAAAGAATGAACTTTATCACAATATGCTAATTTTTTTAGAAGGACCTGTATAATAACAGGCTTATTTTTAGCATCGATTACATATGTACAACCTTGATCGTCCTTTTAATTAACCAAAGTATAAATGGTTTCATGTGTGCAAGTTTGTTTACCTGAGTGAGCAGGGATCTTGTGTATGACCTTGCTGGTAAGTAGGTCCCAAACCAGAAGGTCCCCAGACTGCCCTCCTGAAAGCACAGTGCTGCCATCCCAACAGAAACATCTGGGGCAAAACAAACAAACAAACAAACAAACATCATTAATTTATTTTGCACCTTCAGCATTTCTAATGAGACAAACCAAGTTGCTGGGCCTTAGATTTATGGATCAGTATATGAGCGGTGTGTGTGTGTGTGTGTGTGTGTGTGTGTGTGTGTATATGAGTGGGTGTGTGTGGTATTACCTCTGCTCATCCTCTGCAAGGACATTAGAGAGAAGCATGCCAGTCTGCACGTCTGTGACCTTCAAACACGAATCTTCACCCACACTTAGAATGTTTCTACTGTCTGAATGAAACACACACACACAGTTCCCACTCCAAGTCAAATGTCAAATTCCCTGACTTTTCCCTGAATAAAAAGCTGAATTTCCAAGACCTATAATCAACGGAAAACAGGCCGCCTTTGTTAAATCAGTGTGGGAAAAAAATTGAGTAACCATAACAACCATTGCAACACAATGTTTAATACATGAATATATAACACTTTGATAAATGGCAACTAAAACTGAAAGATGCTACAAACAAAATCCCCCGACTTTCTATATCTGTAATAGACTAAAATTGCATAACAGTGCAGAAATTCCATGAACAGTGGGAACCATACACTAAAAACTCATTTTCAGACATTTTCAGGAATCCTGGAATTAGGTTGCAGACACACTGACTGACACATTATTGATTAGGACAAAGTTACATTCTCAAAGTGCATCATTTTTACCAGTTACATTAATCTGTGTATAATGACAGTACTGTATTGGCTTCATATTAGAAGCAACGCTATTAGTTATGTTAATGCAATGTTATTTGTACTAATGATAATCATAATTTGATGTAACAAGTGAACAATATTTCTAGCTAGCATCCTGACAGATGAGCAAAGTAATCTGAATATTATTATTATATTATATATAATTATATTATATTGTTATTCCTCTTATTTCATTTTAGGAATTAACTGAATTGAATTGAGGTGCACTTTTCTAAGTGGTCAGCTGTGCCACACGTGTGTCAATGTCCCTGACAACAAACAACTACCCACCAGGACTAAAAGCCACCTGGTGGATCTTTCCGGAATGGCAGGGGAGTTGATGCAGGAGGGAGAAGCTGTCAAGGTCCCACACACTCAGGGTGCCTTCTTTTGTGCCCGACCCTAAGAGTGTACCAGCAGGGCTCAGTGCTATGGTGTTAACCTGTACACACACACACACACACACACACACACACACACACACACACACACACACACGCACACACACACGCACACACACACGCACACACACACGCACACACACACACACATACACACACACATACACATACACACATACACACTTCTTAACATATTACACATAAGCTCTTACCACATTATTTATGGGCCTTGGCAGAATTACCTATAGGCAAATGCAGCATTACCTAAAAACCTTTACAGCATTAGCTATGGCTGAAGTGATGAACACCTACTCACCCCTGACTCGTGTTCCAACTCAGCCAGTAGCTCAAACCCTGTCCTCTTATTACTGGAGATGTCTGCGGCTACACACTTCCAGACCTGTCAAAATACAAATATGAGCAACAGTTTAGGATCTATTTTAGGAATTACTTTGGTTTTCTTGCCAAACTGAGAAGACTATTCTACCATCTGAGGTATTTTTATTTTTTGATGCCAAATTAAGTTGAGTTTAAGTGAATTTCGGCGGGTAGTCTCAGCTTTTTTTCCCATGTGGAAACATACAGGCAATACTTCACAACAGAGCCACCTCACCGCCTACGCAATAAAACCAAATTTGATAATGCCAAAACTATCAGACGTTATGAGTTGCCAAAGAAGGCTTCACGAATGCACCGAGAAATTCATTAACTCATTATTGTAATGCAGGTCTAATTAACACATGGGTTTCACTAGCACAACAAAGTGTTAGTGACGGGAGCTCAGTCCCCTGACCTTCACGGTGGAGTCCCAAGATGCCGTGTACAGCTGGTCATCTCTCCAGCACACCTGACTGACTGCGTCATCATGGCCCATGAGTGTGTCCTGCCTCCTGCCATAGGCTATAGAGTAGAAGTAGCTGGGGGAGAGGGTGGGGTTTGCGTACATGGGGGAGGAGTTTAGAGACAGAGGAATAAGGCAGGAGACTGGAGTTATAATGCCAGCCAGCTAAAACGCAAAGTTAAAAAGATTGTGCTTTTATTGCATGCTCACACATTATTGTCCCACGAAGAACAAACTACTGTTTTATCCTCAGGTAGCATGATACAGGAAGACAAAGCCTAGAGGGAAAGAAACAAGTTGTGTTAGGTAGGTGTGTGTGTGTGTGTGTGTGTGTGTGTGTGTGTGTGTGTGTGTGTGTGTGTGTGTGTGTGTGTAAATTACCATGTTTGAAAAGGACACACTCCTCTGTAGTCCACCGTTCTCTTTAGAAAGCATCTTCATGGTTGAGTCTGTGACCAAAAAATAAAAATCAACTCATACATACACTCACCGGCCACTTTATTAGGTAGATATTGCTAGTACTGGGTTGGACCACCTTTTGCTTTCAGAACTGCCTTAATTCTTTAGAATTCTTTTAGAACCAGTCTGTACATTCTTCTCTGACCTCTGGCATCAACAAGGCATTTGCTCCCACAGAACTGCTGCTCACTGGACATTTTCTCTTTTTCGGACCATTCTCTGTAAACCCTAGAGATGGTTGTGCATGAAAATCCCAGTAGATCAGCAGTTTCTGAAATACTCAGACCAGGCCGTCTGGCACCACCAACCACGCCATGTTCAAAGTCACTTAAATCACCTTTCTTCCCCATTCTGATGCTCGGTTTGAACTACAGCAGATCGTCTTGGCCATGTCTACTTGCCTAAATGCATGGAGTTGCTACCATGTGATTGGCTGCAACTGAATGTTGCACAGGTGTACCAAATAAAGTGGCTGGTGAGTGTAAATAACATTAGCAAATATATCAAACATGAGATGTTCGGTGTGTGGAATGGATTTGTTACCTTGAGATGTTGAGAAAATGGATGTGCCACTTAGGGGCACAGCAATACCCGTCACTGCCCTGAGTTTCCACCAAAAACAGGAAAGAATTATACCCTGACCACACCACCATTCCACAAGGGCAGACAGATACAAATACACACACACACACACACACTTACTCTTTGTGTATCTTGTGACTGGACTGCAGGGTGAGTTTGTTCATGTTACTCCAAGCCAGTTTCTTACTCTCCTCAGTCAGATCCTCAAAGGATTCCATGCTGGGAGAGACTGAACACACACACACACACACACACACACAAACACAAACACACACACACACACACACACACACACGTATAAGAATGTGTGTTCATGCTAATGTTTGTTTATGTGGCTGGTCAGTATTCAGAGTTCAAATCTGACCTGGTGACATCTCACTAGATGTAGCACTCGTGCTGGTCCCTATGGAGATGCTGTGGAACCGGGGTGTGATGCGCTGAGGATGAGGAGTGGTGAAGAGCTGACGAGGGGTTTGCCCAAACTCCAGGATTTGAGTCAGCATCGCAATCTTCTGATCCGGGTCTTCAATACTGCACGCAGACACCAGTATTGAAACACAAACACAAAGCCATACATGCATAAACACACACACACACACACACACACACACACACAATGCAAAAAAATCCACAGGCAAAAACACACAGACAGACACACCAGTAAATTGCTTTTATTGACCGATAAGCTTTAAATATGCAATCAGATTTATATCTTTACACTGGAAATGTGCCCTCATATTTAGGTATGATGTTAAGTTAGTTATAATTTTTTTTCCCAATTGTGATTTTCATCTCAATCGGAATTTGTCCTCTGCATTTAACCCATCCATGCAGTGAGAACACAGCCACACACACCCACAGACTAGTGAACACTACGGGGTTGTGAACGCACGCATGACCAGAGCGGTGGGCAGGTGTGGATATGAAGGAGGACATACTGTAATCAATGACTGTTCTGTCCTCACAACACAGTCCTGGAGTATTACTAGACAGACAGCTACAGGCACTGCCCCCCCCCCCCCCCCCCCCCATTCACACACCCAAAAAATACAAGATTTTTAACTTTCATTTCTCTTGTTAATGCTGCAGTAGCTGTAGACTCTGCTAACATTTGTCTTGTTCTGAGAGGATGTCAGAGCAATGAGTCACAAGAATTTGACAAGAAGTTTGTTTTGCACATGGGACATTTGAGGGCATTATGAGGGCAATTGATGCAATCATGCACCTTTTAAATTCTTAAAATTCTCATCTCTTCTCAAGAGTATAAATATCTGAGGGATTTTTTTTAGGTTAATCCAGAGTCGAATCAAATTCAAGCAATGCAGGGAGGAAGGAGTGCCTCCCATCCACGGTATCTATAACAAAGCTGCTGTGAAAGTTTTTACTTAAAACGGTCCTTTGCCATTGAGAACTGCATACATCCTGATCGCGCTCTTCTGCCATGGTACATGGGAACCTGACCTGGGGTAGCCAGATCAACAGCAAACCTCAATGCACTTAGTGGTGCCCAACAAGATGGTATCTCCATTCGTCTCCTCGCTCTGCTCCCCACATCCATATTGCTTGGTTGTAGGTCCATCAACAGGAGAACACCTGGATGTAGAGCAGCTTGGTGCCTGTCACCATCACATTCAGAGCTTCTTATGGTTGCCTTGTTTGCAACATCTATAGCAGATGGTTCATCTTTACGAAACAATCGGCTTTCATTTAGCCCTTAATGCTTTTGTCGATTACAAGTCTGAACTTGCTCAAATGGTCCTATGACTAGGACACTGTGATCTCCATCTTCCATTGTGATCTCCTTGTACTGCTCTTGTTCACTTTTGCTCTTCAAGGAATGGCAGTCTTGTGGAAGACCTTCTACAACTAAAGTGTTTGTCTAATTAAGAACATTGGCTACTTGATAGTGAAAAGCAGGAACTGTGGTCATTTCTGATCTTTGCCTGTCAAACAAATCTGGAGAAAGTTTGAGCATGAGACGGAGGTTTTCCATTATTGGGTTAACGTCCATTGCTGTCTAAATATAAAAGGCACAAGAGGTAGACCTCTTATTTTGTGTATTCTAGCACATACAGAGAGCCCTCTAGTTTACAAACCATGGTGCTGTCTCTGAATCTGAGCAGTTCTCAGCAAAGCATGTTCAACCACCTCCAGAGCTCTATGTTTCTTCAAGTGTCTGCCAAACCCTGCTAAGAAACCTTTGGATTGAATACAAATGCTGAATTCTGTTTGTCTACTCTGACCTATAATTCTCTGGATGGTCATCAAATTTTGAGAGACCTGAAATGACCATCTTAATGCGTAGGAGGTACTCGATGACGTCTATTCCAGCATCAGGCCGAAACACTAGTGAGGAATTCTCAAGGTAGCACTGAAGAATATTCTCATGTTTCATGTGCAGCGAATACTGCTCGAGTTTGGGCTGCCTCAGCCTTTTCATGCCCTTCAAGTGTCACAGATCTTCTACTCTGAAGAGGATGAGAACTAAAGTGTAGCATCTGTGCTCTGGTGAACCCCCATGCTGTGGTACTTTTGCATTTTCCTGCTGCATTGTGTTCTAGCTAGACAAAAGGTAGCTCCTGCCACCTGTGTATTGTTAGACAGCTAATAGGCACTATCCTCTAATGGCAGCAAGTACTTTTGCTGGATTGTTTAGTGGAACATCTTTATATATGTTGTGTTACAACTCAACATTCTTACGAGAAGCAATAGGATCTTTCACAGCGACTTCCAGAATGTTCTTCCTGGCATTACAGAAGTAGTACTGGCCACTTGGTAGAACCACAGTACTATGTGTATACACATCAAAAGTTACATAAGAAGCTTCACTGAATAATTACACCAAGCACGGATTACGGTGGTTATGTTACCTGTCACAGTCTATGCCTCCTTCATATGTCAGTGGATGGAAAACTGAAAAAATGAAGACAAGAAAAAGATCAAAAACTGCTGCACCAGTGCTGTGATGTATGATTATTATGATTACGATTATTCCTTTTAACAAAACACACAGGTTTGAACCATTCGAAAATCTGTAGTTTTGCACATTATGTTTATAAGAAAGCAAACCAATGCAGCTATGTTTATTTCAACATAAATGTCTGTTTACAAATCGACAATTACCTTTTCTTTTCTGTGAAATGGGAGATGATAAACCATTGGGGACCCGCTGTATATAAAGCTTCTGTTTCTAACCTATTCATTATTCAAGATTATTCAGCCTGTTCAGTAGCCACCGTTTTGTAATGCATTTGTTTAAATATAATTAAGGCACTGTAGGATAACTGTAACTTACATAGGTTGCATACTACTTTAACTCAAGGTTTCAAAATTTGTCTTCTGTCCAAAATTTTTCAGGGTGCAAATCACTCTCTCTACTACAAATCATGTCACCCACACAAGGGCACACGAAGCACACAGCCAAGGTGGTGCTGTTTTCCCCCCACTATTTAACATTAATTAATATTCATTTTCATAATCGAATGTCATTTTTTTACAATATTTTCACTGATAGAATCTTTTTGTTGACAGCACTAGTGTGTGTGTGTGTGTGTGTGTGTGTGTGTGTGTGTACCGTTGTGGGCTGCTACAGCTTCACTCCCTCTCTGTTTATAGCCAAAGATCAGGTCGATCCATTCATGTAAGTGCTCCGACACATGCTGACTCTCCAACGCAGAGACCATTTTCTGCAGGAAATCATCTGCATCTACACACACACACACACACACACACACACACACACACACACACACACACACACACACACACACACACACACACACACACACACACACACAAACATACACAAACATACACTTTGGTGAATTAGGCTGGACAATTGATGGCACTGGCATGAGATATCATGGCATGATAAGAAGGTTTAGAATCAGAATCAGAAATAATTTTGTATATAATTGTGATCATTCTGATTATCTTTCAGAAAATACTTTCTGATTCTGAGTCGGGTGATGCTTTCTGATTTGTGATACTTTGATTTGGGTGATACTTTCTGATTCGGGTGTGTGTAATGGACTTTTTAACAAGCTTGGCAACTCGCAGCTGAAGGGCAGGGACCATGGGCACCGGCCGACCTACCTGAAGCCCACGGAGGAAGCTCCACGTCGCCCACCTGTCCGCCGCCCTGCCTCCGGCCCAAGCTCAAACGCAACAGGTTCTTCAGAAAACTGCTCCCGGTGCCGTAGAACTCAGGAATCAGCTGGAAGAGACCCACACATCTGAAAACGACGCCATACGAGGCTGTAGGTGATTTAGTGTTGCGCTGCATCATCACCTGTAACCATTAAGACTACCCTCCTACCTCCTTAAAGTCAGTTCCTCCCTCTAAGCAGTTTTTCCATGTCTCCCCGACACTGCACAGGTACAAACAGTTAGAATACATTTACATAAAATATTAGTTTAGAAGCAAAATGAGTGGGTGGTGTGTCTGGGTGAAGGCCGACCTGTTGAACATTCGGTCTGCGTGGTCGAAGCGTCCGTTCTGTAAACAGAGCATGTGCTCTGGAGCTTCAGGGGAGGACCCAAAACCACACACACACACACACACACACACACACACACGCAAATGTTTCTTATTTCACACAGACTTAATCTTCAGTAGTATCCTTCATCATTTTCAGTGGACACTTTATGTTTCTCCTGCAGAATGGTGGATGCAGTGTAGGACTCACCCACTCGCACAAGGTAGAAGAGGACGTATCCTGGAGAGGAGTAATGACTACCGTACATGAAACGAGGCTCAGGCATGTCCCTGTAGCGCTCCTGTAACAAACACACACACACACACACACAGACACACAGGAGAGACCAAATGAGAGACAAAAATAACTTGCCATCAAACAACTCGATAAGCAGTCAGTACAAAATATGAAGAAAAAAAGTCCTTCCAAGGAGACTCTTCCAACCAACTGTATGTGCTAATTAGTTCAGAAGAACTACTTCAACAGCTCATCCAGGTGACAAAATCATGTCAGACCATTTAGCTTTTGAACTTCAGCATAGAAAACATTTTGCAGATAAACACACAAATCTATGACACAAACCCTGTGAAAGTAAGCAACTCTAGAAATAAAACTACCTTGCAAGATGCAATAACCAAAAGGGACTACAAACATAATGCCCCCCCGCAAGCTCCATAGCCCACACGACAGACAGGCCTGCGTTGGTACAGTATCCCAGGGGGTGTTGCTTACCAATAGTCTTTCCAGTCTCTCTGTGTTTAAAGCTCCCACAGGTTTGCTAAGGTCCCGAAATGAAGCAGGGTTCAACAGATCTATCAGAAACACACACACACATACACACACACTTACACTTACAGACATGCTGATGGTGCAGAGTGAGACATCTGCACCATCAGATGTCCTGATTAATATGCTTTGAATGTGAAAATAATCTGGTGTGTGTGTGTGCGTGCGTGTGTGTGCGTGTGTGTTAGGCTGACCTAGCTGTGAGCTACTGTAGTCGCTGATGACCCAAGGGAACACAGGGTACTGGGAGAGGTCGTTAACACTGCGGTCAGCCAGGTTGTTGAGGTGCAGCAGGTACTGGTAGTTGGAGATGTGGCCCCTCTGCCACTGTAGCATGTAACTCTCCGCAGTGTGTTCCGCTATGTGGTTCTCTATCACACACACACACACACACACACACACACACACACACACACACACACACACACATTCTTGGTCTCACTGCGCTACTACTTCTCTGTTTTAAGCTGACTAACGTATCTCATACAATATTGTGACAACAGGAGATACTGATATGAATGCAGGTAGAATTTTTTTTCCTTTATTTTAAATTTACTCGTTCAGTGCTGCTATCATACGTCACTGAAACACAATGGTCCCTGAAAGCAACATAACTAGGAAAGCGTAACGTCATTTAACATACCGAGGAAAGTGGCGATATAGTAGTAAAGTTCATCCCTGTCTTTAGTATTGTAGAACTTTAGGTAAATATCTGAACACAGATCATTCTCTGTACAAAACACCTCCAGTCCCTGAAATGCACAAAACACATCAACACAGTCATAAACACATACAAATAAATAATCACAGACATCCACACAAATCCACTAGTCAACACATACTTACCAATGGTCTCAGACCATGTCTTCTTTTGTAGATGCGCCGGACACTATGAAGCTCAATTCGAACTACTGAATCCTGTGTCATGCACCCGCGCACACACACACACACACACACACACACACACACACACACACACACACACACACACACACACACACACACACACACACACACACACACACACACACACACACACACACACACACACACACACAATGCTGATTAGCATTACACAAACACTGCAGGGAGCCAGGTAAAGGCTACTTGGCTGGTGACTCACTGGATAGCCATTGAGCGGCTGGAAGTAGAGGTTGCAGTCAGTGATGCAGACATGGCCAGGGTTGGTCACCAGTGGAGACACCATCTCAGCCTCACACTCCATATGGGGTCGTTCACACACACTCTGAAAGCTACACACACACACACACACATTTATTACATGAGGTAAAAGTAACACATTCAACCACAGAAAAGTCACCTACACACAGCAATCAGCTTAGAAACCACCATAAGAGTGCCAATGACGCGGTTCATTGCACACCCAATCAGTGTCATGAGCTGGGCACTGGGGTGCTTCCTGCGTTAGATCCTGTATGTTTTCACAATCACACCTTCACACTTCTCGAGAAGCATCATGTGAAGCACGGTCACGTGCCCCCCACGGCTCAACGAGATCAGCAGGTTTCGCTCCCCTCATCCGGCCTTTAGTAAAGGCAGCTCTGCTCCAACTAATTCATTACAAAAACGCCCTTACTTGTTCTTGTCAAAAGATGCTCTGGCCAACCTGGACTGCAAATTGGCGGCGATCTACAAAAAGACAGCAGCCGTGTTAGGATCAGTAGTGCAGTGCCGGGCTTGCTCCCAGAATTCAACAGTCTTTTAAGGAGGGAACCGAAATGCACATGCATTTCTTAATGCATTGGGACGCACCATGGCCGTCTGGTCACCGAGCTTGTCCAGACACGATGCCCTGTGTAGCTGCAGAAACGACATCAAGTGATCAGTCAAACAAGCACAGCCAGCTTCCACCAATCACAGAGGGGACGAAGACAGAAGTGCACACCTGGAGCAGGGTCTGCACAACGTCGTCCGTCTTCCTCGCCATCTCCAGGTGGAACCTGACGGTTCTTTCGCCCTAATATGCAAGTTACGACATTAGTAGTGAATAAACTATTTGTTGCTTCTGAAATGTAAGGCGAAAATTTATATGTATCAATGCCGTTCGATATTGTGGCAGTGATAACCAGAAAATCAGAAATCGAGGTCATCCTCATATCGCTGACCCAACCCACACCCCCATCCACAAAAACACAGACACACAAATAAACAATGGAGCTATGGGCTCACCCTTTCATATTTGTACGGAGCAACAACATTTTCTTCTTTAATAAGATAAACCTGTCAAAAAGGGTAAAAAATAAATAAATAAAACAATTGATTTAAATACGTCAAATGAAGCCTCTGCATGCACACACTCAGCTTCTGTACACACGGCCGTGAACGGGGCTAACCTGCTTGGTCTCCAAGAGCACACATGTGGGACTGGTTCTGCAACAGAATGAGGAAGAGAAAACAGAAACGGCCAGATGTTCAGCATTACCAAAAAAAAACAAACAAAAAATGCTAATGTAACCACACCACCACCGTCACACAGGAATGCCCTACAGGTGCCTGCGGATGGGTGCGAGTGCTTGTGTGGGTGTCCGCCGTCCAGGGCGGTGAGCAGGCGGGAGACGGCTCACCCTTTGAAAGGGTTGGCCTCTGTCTCTCCAGTCCCTTCTATCCGTTTGCAGTCCTTCAGTGGGATCTGGTGGCAAAGCAGCGAGTCAGAACATGGTGTCCAGACCTGAGGTGCTTGTGAGTGCAGCTCTGGGAGTCACCGACTGGCTTTTACCTTTAGGATGGGCTTGTTCACTTCATCTGGTTCGAAGATGACGGACTTGGAGCAGATCTTTAACGAGCCCCTCATACGTCTGTCAGACCAGTGAAGATACACAGGATTAAATGTGTCATCAAGTGCCCCATAACAATTACATCATTAGACTCATCTACACAGACAAACATGTAACTGTTGGTAATTTTTACACAGGTTTACACTGAGCTGCAGATGTAATGTTTAAAAGATGCTGCTTTAATCACTGTGGTGAAAAAACATAGCCATGGAAAGTTAAAGGCACGTCATCACTGTTGTCTTATAAAAATACACCTTTCAACTATAGTTATGCCTACCCAAAACAAGCATTTCCAGTGGCAGTGTAATTCAGGCACAGACTTCTGTCTGGGCAGCTAGTCCAATGTGTCCTACCTCCACGTTGTATGTTGTATGTCCACTCATTATGTATTCCTTATCATTATCTCGCTGTTCTTACCTGTTTGGAACATTGTCGGTCATATGATAAGCAGTATGCTGTTCAAAATAATATTCTTCAAGATCTAGCAACAACAATGAAAACCTGAGAAAGAGAGAGAGAGAGAGAGAGAGAGAGAGAGAGAGAGAGAGAGAGAGAGAGAGAGAGAGAGAGAGAGAGAGATTTAAGAATCCTTAACGATGGAACATCCGAAAAGTTCAGCAAAAAGTGTCTATAATGAGAAGACAGAAGTCCAAGTTCATGTGCCATTCATTTTAAACTCCCGCCTCAATTTCCGGCAACAAACGTGATCTCAAAACAAAACTACGTAGGCGTGCAGAGAACGTTTTTCTTTCCTCTGTGGCCTCTTGTACCAGCTACAAAATATGCGACATGACTGAATAAACATGAACGTCGTCCATGGCATAAGATACTTTCGGCCTGCTAAAACGCATGATCGTGCTATTTCGGTTCGATCCCTAATCTTCAAGTCTAATCGCTGTGGCCGGACGGGTTTTAAAAGAGCACCGTGTCTCACCCCCAGAACCAATGAAGTTATAGGACACCCAAAGGGACAGACATGCTGAAATATCCTACCTCTCTTTGGAACGCGCCTTTTTCCCCATGAAGGCCATCCTGCTCAGGACAAGAGCGTCCGCCGAGCAGCTCTCAACACGGAAATCCTTTGAAAACGGCAAGGACTGACTAGAGCTCCAGTACTGTCACAACAGTCAACTACTGTAGTTCATTCTCCCTGTCCCTCTGGTGCGCATGTCAACACAGTGCGGCTGCAACACGCATGTCCGCATTCTGGCCATGCTCAATTTTTATTTATACATTTGTTTTGATTTTTTACGTACTAACTATTAGTACTAACTAATAATTAAAGCGCCAGCAATTAATATGAGCTTCTTGCTCACACCATGCTAATCTACAATTTAATTAACCCTTACATGTGGAAGACATATATAAGAAATGTCTTTATTTATTTAAGGGATATCACGTGGCCACATGACGTCACAACGCGAAACGAAATCGTAGTTGCGACACGAAACGAAGTTGTTTTGTTTTCGTACTAAGATGATGTGCAGCTTCTTCGTTCTGAGCTTCTTGATATTTCTGCATACAGTTTCTTCTGTTTATATTCCACCAGTAGTCGAAATAAATAATAGTCCAGTTATAGGTAAAGCAAGTTGTTTGAAATATGTATGTTATTTAAATTTAAATGTTTATAGTTTCAGTTCATGACAGGCCATTTACTGCAAAATTGTAATTAACACAATTTTTTCTGTCAAGGTATTCTTGCGCAGGAGTGGTATACGCCGACGCCTGGCAAAAATGCTTACATTGCAGCGTCCTACGTTAAGTATCTCGAGTCAGCGGGCGCACGAGTTGTTCCTGTGATGTAAGTTTAAGTAGTCATTAAACTGCGCTGTTAATGTCAAGTAAGACGTGTTCGAGGTTATGGCTTAGAGTTGCCAATTGTCCAGACGTATACAATATGACAAATGTTCACGTGTCTTTTAAAGTAAAAATATCTGGGAAATACTGCTAGCATTTTTGTACTTCTTAACACAATTGCAGAATTACACCTCCAGCTTTCTTATTGACTTCAGGATCCACAGGTCTGAGGAGTACTACACCCAGATCTTCAAATCCATAAATGGGTGAGAGACAGAACCGCAGGAATCATTTTCACTTTAATCACTCTGCAGTATACTATACTGATCCATATGAGACTGCAGAGCATTTGAACACGTCCCTCTGAGTAAGGGCCTTCTGCCAAATAGTGTAAATGATATTGTGCTGTGTTCTATATTCTCTGAGTTCTTGTATTCATACAGACTTCTGGTCCTGACAGGGCATTAGCTTGATGGTGTTCCTTGACTTGTTTGTGATTGCAATATTTTTAATGACAGAACAAAGGACATCTTTAAGTTACTGTGGCCAAGACAGTCTGGTGAATGCTGTAAATGTCTTGCTTCCTTGCTGTTCAGACATTTCTCTGCTAGTTCTAGTGGTTGGTCTGTACAGTTATTTTTACAAGTTAAAAGGATTCATTTCTTCATTACCGTTCTAGGTAAACGTTTAATTTATCTACGAAGGATCATTCTGTACTTTTGACATTCTGATGGGCGGATTGTTTCTGTTGGTGACTAGTGTTCTTCCCAGCTGTGAAATACCTTCCAGAATTTCCTGCCCAATGGTGTCAATAGCTGCATTTATATTATATTGGATATTTGAGCCCTGTGTGTCTTGTGCATTTGATATTGTTTTAATTATGGAAAAATCATGTCTATACCTAGACTGATGCATCCAATAACAACTCTGCTGCCCTGTTCAGAAGATGGACTGGGTGGTAAATCCCACCTCCTGTGTCTTCCCTTAATTTGTTTCAGATTAAAAATGTGATGAGTTTTCAATATTTTCTAGAGACAAAATAACCAGTATAAGGCCCACCATAGCAACAGGCAGTAATGGACTGTTAACCCTAACATCAGTTATTCAGGCTAACTGTAATGTCTTGTTTCCAAGAAATTGACATAGTATGACATGGTATTCTTAAAATTTCAGTGGTTAAACCACTACTAAAGAACAGAAATCTTGATCCCACAATTCTCAGTAATTATCAACCTTCTTTTCTTGGCAATATCATTGAAATTGTGACAGTTGAATGATTATGTTTAAGCAAACCAAATAAACTACACTTTTCAGTCTGGTTTCATATGCCTCCACAGCACTGAAACAGCACTAGTTAAGGTCATAAATGATCTAAGATTGAAAAATCATGTGGGTACACTCAGTCCTTTTTCTGCTGGATTTAAGTGTAAATGTTAACCTATGGATCCTGATTTCTCTACAGAATACTTTTTCCAGGTGGTCGCGCCAGCATTGTTTCATCTGGTTATGCCAAAGCAGCTGAAATATTCTACAGTCTTGCTCTAGAGGTTAGAGGTGCATTTAACTTAATGACTGGACATACCGATCTACTTTTGTGATGCACATGAGACCAAGAACTCTGAAAGTAAAAGAAACCTATAACTTGATGAAAGGGGCATAGCTGATGATTGAATATGTTGTGTGTGTGTGTGTGTGTGTGTGTGTGTGTGTGTGTGTGTGTGTGTTACAGGCCAACTCAAAGGGAGATTATTTTCCTGTGTGGGGAACATGCCTCGGCTTTGAGATGCTGTCCAAGCTAACTAGTGGAGAGTTACTACGATCACACACTGATACCAGTGGTCTTGCTCTACCATTGAACTTTACCAAAGGTGCAGTACCTCAAAACTGAAGTTCACTAATATGAAGATGAAGAGGTATTTTATTGATCCCATCTGGGAAATTCCTCTCTGCATTTAACCCATCTGGAGTAAACACACACATACACAGATTAGCACAGCACACACACACGTACTTGGACGTACATTGGGCAGTCACATGCTGCAGTGCCTGGGGAGGTTAAGTGCCACAAATTTACTTCAGTCTGCACTAATGAAGTTACTGGTTTCCAATACTGGAATCATTCTGTTGCTTTGATTAGACAGACATTGATCTGCTAGGAATACAAACGTTACAATTGAAAAATGGCCTTGTAATCCCAGTCCAGTAGTGGCAATTATAAGAGTTTAACCGGGTAGTTTGTTTTATTGTTGACTTAGAGGTGAAGAACAGTAGAATGTTCAAGGATTTTCCAGAGGATCTGATGACATCACTGGCAAAAGAACCACTCACAGAGAACTCTCATAATTGGAGTCTCACTACTGAGGTATTTATATTGCCTGCTGTTTTGTCAGTGCAGAGCTTATGCATTTGCTAATCATCATCTCTTACAAAGATGGTGGCCCACTTTGACTACACAAATGAATGAATAATGCTGCTGACACAAACACTGACACCATCATACAGCTACCACAGCATCTTTAACCAGTGACCCATTTTTCTCTGCAACAGAGTTTCAGTGGGAATGAGAAGCTCAGGGCTTTCTACAGAATTCTGAGTACCAACATGGATGGACAAATCGAGTTTGTATCGACAGTGGAAGGTGACAACGCGTAATGTGCAGATAGGAATAGTGCACACATGGGGAAAATGACCATTGTAAGTAATCAGTCTTATCCTTTGTGTCTTCTCCCTGTACACAGCATATGATTTGCCAGTCTATGGAACCCAGTGGCACCCAGAGAAGAATGCCTTTGAATGGACCCACTCCTACATTCCCCACTCTGCCTTTGCCATCAAGACCACCTTCTACATGTCCCACTTTTTTGTCAGTGAAGGTACGGAAATTTCATTTACAACCCTGTAATATATTACACCATTGTCAGATTTGATGACATTTTAAACAAGTTTAAGACCAATATAAAAGGTTAATTTTTTACATTAGATGTTATTGATTAAATCGTACATGGAATAAAGAACCAATAATGTCAGACAGCAAAAATTAAAGATTTTCTTCCCCTATGGCCCTTTGTTTCAACAGCTAGAAAAAGTCTTCACAGATTTTCAAGCAAAGAAGAGGAACAGAAAGCTTTAATTTATAACTATGTTCCAGAATACACCGGAATGATGACATCATTTGAGCAAATGTATTTTTTTGATTAATTTTCCCCCCTCCTTTGATAATCCCTTACAAAAGTATTCGACAACCTTAACTGTCCTATTATCCTCAAATATACTACTACACGATTCGTCCTTGGGGTCAATTTGACCCCAGGGATATTTGACTCTAGAAAATGATTTACAGAATATTGTTGACCACATTTTTGGGACAGGCACAGGGCCGGCCCCACAGGGGGGGTGGGGGTGGGGGAGCAAATGGGGGCGTTGCCCCCTCAGGCGATGTGTCCCACCCCCTCAATGTAAATAATAAGACCCATTTGTTTTACTTATTTTATTTATCGCTATACGGCGCCCCCTCACCTGCCCGGTACCCCCTGGTCAACAACTTACGTTCGCCACCCCCCCCCCCCCCCCCCTTTCGGTCAACAACTTACGTTCCCCCCCTCGGTCAACAATTTATAACCCCCCCCCAGGTGATGTGCCCCGCCCCCTCAATGTAAATAATAAGACCCATTTATTTTACAACAATCGCTACACGGCGCCCCCTCAACCACTCGGCCCCCCCCCGGTCAACAACATACGTTCGCCACCACCCCCCCCCCCCCGGTCAACAACTTACGTTCGCCACCACCCCCCCCCCCCTCGGTCAACAACTTACGTTCCCTTCCCCCCCCAGGCGTTGTGTCCCGCCCCCTCAATGTAAATAATAAGACCCATTTATTTTACAACAATCGCTACACGGCGCCCCCTCGGCCCCCCCCTCGGTCAAAAACTTACGTTCCCTGACCCCACCCACCCCCAGGCGATGTGTTCCGTCCCCTCAATGTAAATAATAAGACCCATTTATTTTACAATAATCGCTATATGGCGCCCCCTCACCTGCTACCCCCCCCCCCCCCCCCCCCCCACCGGTCAACAACTTATGTTCACCACCCCCACCCACCCCCCCCCCCCCCACGGTCAACAACTTACATTGCCCCCCCCCCCCCTCCAGGTCAACCATTTACATTCGCCACCCCCAAAATTTTCTGACGCCCCCCCCACTGTATAGCCTATGTCCTGACACCGGCCCTGGACAGGCACTTTATTTATTTGTTGAATACATAAATAGCCCCTTGAAAATCTGTGAGTTGACCTGTCCTCTAGCGCCACCATCAGGCCAAACTTTTCAATTAGAATGAATTTATCTTGAATTTTTCATACAAATCTAGTTAAAACAGCTTGGGGTCAAATTGACCCCTGAGGACCACCGATGGGTGCAATATGTGTTCAGCACATTGAAAAAAAATCATCATGAAAATTTTATGCTTTATCACTTGTCCCCATCAAATTAGGAAATGTCATGAAATATGAAGTAAAAGAAAAAAAGTCAACTACTATTTTTTCAATGATAAACATTGAATGGGGTCAAATTGACCCCAAAGACGATAGGAGGGTTAAGCCATTCAATTTGTCTGGATATTTAATTAACCTCTCAATATGTCAGATTTTATTTTACAAAACTGCTACTCAAAGTTAGTTTTATTTATCATCACTGGTGTTACAAGAGCTGTAACACCAGGAACAAGGAACACCAATGACAAATTGACTTAAAACTTGCCTTTTACAAGATGGACTCCATAAACTCTCATACCACTCTTCATTAATCTCACAAATATTAATAAGCTTTATACACATTTGAAAATAATGGGCTGCCTCACCATGTGCTCTTTGTAAGAGTCCTGCTTCCTTCTGAATGCTGACCCAGGATGGACTTCTTACAGACTTCTAATTATTTCATAATATGGCATTCTTTATGGTAAGGCCAATGAGATGAAACTCAGTGACATGTTCTTTGCAAATTTTGTTATATATTATATTTTTTTGATTGTAGATATTCAATTGTAAAATTTTAACATGAAGCAATACATTTAATTTTTATTCAGCATTTGAATTAATGTACCTGTGGATATTAAATATATGCAATTTTTACAAAGCTGCAAATGTGAGGGACATGTTTGCTGCCATATTCAGACCTGGGTATATAAGTGACAGCAATCTACACTGTGTCATAAACCAAAATGTGAAGTGCAAGGAACTTTGGATCTCTGCAATAAAACTGGCCAGGCGTGGATCTGGGCAAGTTTACAGTATAAAACAATATCTGAGGCTTCAAGTGTTCCCAGCACAGTGGCCTCAGTCATTCTGAAATGGTGCTTGGCTAATAATATCCTTACTGTGAACCATGGTGGTGGCATGATGCTATGTTTGTTTTTCTCAGTGAGTTAAAGGGACTGGTAATGAGACACATCTCCAATATAACGAGCTTGAGAGTTTCTGCCATAAAGAATGCGATTCTGCTCAAACCCAGTGGGCGATACTTTTAGGGATGCATACAAGTAGACTTGCAGATGCTGCCAAGGGGCCTTTTACAAAATACCGAATAAAGTGCTTTCATGAGTAAGCAAATTAATAAAAATAAAACTGAAATAACACTATTCAGATGTGTCTGAATCATGTAATTTCATCTTTTTTTTTTTATCTTCAAAACTCTAACAATGGGCATTACATCTATTCAAAACAAATCCACATCCCAAAGCATCCATGGAAGGGTGTTTGTATAAAAAAAAAAACCAAAAAGGAAAATCTTCTACAAGAGCCAAGTCAAAGTCCAGATCTCATTCCTACTGAGAATCAGTTGTACCATTTGGAAATTAGTCACGCAACCAACCTGAATGTGGACCAAATCTGCTAGGAGGAATGAGCCATGTTCACTCTGTGTGCAAATCTGGTAGCCATTTACCTCAACAGACTCATGGAACTCTCTTAAACATCTGCTGACAAATAATGAATTTTGAATTTGTGGATTTAACAGCATGTTGTTTTGCAGTATACTTACTATGTGTCTTGTAATGAAACATCAAAGATGTTAGGGTATCCAGCAATACAGTAAGGCAATATAGTTATCTGACATGTGACCATTAATCCAGAAGCTCCTATTCTTGAGTGGCATAGACAATAAAAAACAACAAGAAACAATGCAGACATGTTGCTTTAAGCCACAATCCTTCATAAATTAAGCCACCATTGAAAATCACCTTGGTGCAGCCATTTCTACCATGATCATCAGATTTATTCCATTGATTTTGCATTTAATCTGCACTGCATCTTTAATCTGAATTTAATCTGAATTTGCATAATTCAGAGGGACTGAAAAATCAGGATGCAGCCAGTAAGCAGTTAGATGAATAAAGCAAAACCCAGTAATTAGAACTCTGTTTTATTTAACAAAAATAGTTTGTTTTGAGTTTCCATGGCATGAAAAGTGAATATTTGACCAGGTTCAGCAAATGTGTGTATAAGGCACACAGCTTTTTTTTTTTTACGACAGAATACTTAACAGACCAGTGAGGCTGCAATCATTTTGATTCAAACACACAAACATGCACGCTCGCGCACACACACGCACAGACAGGTGCACACACACACCACATAGTGCAATGTTAAGTCACATAATTTGCATGTCATTATGAAATGTTTCTCATGACCTTTTAAGTGGCATATTTTCATATAGCTAAAATAATATATTTGTACACCAATACACAGTGATGCAGCTGTGTGTGTGGGGAAGGGGTTTCCATAATGCTTCATCTTGGTCTCTTTCAGTAATCTCATTCTCAACTCTTGCAGATTTTCAAATTACTCACCATTTTCCATCTGCTTTTACATATCCCAGGAACATCTGATCAAAACTAGATAAAGCCTTACCTAAGCAGAAATGGTAATCTATATCGTGACCAAAACAATGGTGTTATCCATGATTTAAAATAAAAGAGCAGTGTACATTCATTTGGCCCCTTGTTCAGTACCAAAGGTCAGCCAGAGATGAGAAATCTGATTGGCTAAGACCTCCAAGCAGTCACTCAGATTGGCTAAAAGTTCATAATAAAGTTCTGGGAATCACTATTATCTTCATATGGGTGACAGTGTGTGTCTCTGTGATTGGCTGAGTTCAGGATGCCAGACGTCCACAATGAAGATGAGTCTGTAGCTGTCTGCTTCCTGCCACACCTCGTGCTCGAATGAATCGTCAAATATCAACACCTTGCTCTCTTCCCACTTCCTGTAAGACACACAGTTGTTGTCCCATTTATTTGTAATGGATTTTTAAAGGAATAAACAGACAAAACAGTATAAAAATACAAAATGAACATTACCCACTCAACACCAGTTATAATGTATCCACAACTCATTTGGTAGTTACTTTAGTAAATACACATAGGTACATGTGTTTATTACTGGTAAATGATGATAATCATCATTATATGTCATTATTTTTAAAAACACAGACTACTACTGAAGCTCCTGTTTTGAGCGTTCGTGGCTACCCCAGTGGGGCGCGTGCTAGTTTGTTTGCTAACCTGGTCTGGTTGGTGCAGCGGATCAGGCAGCCACTGGGCGGAACGACGAGGCCCAGATGCATACGCAGGCGACAGTTAGTGGGACCAGTGTGAGGCCAGACGTGCGTCCCAGGCTGCATCACTGAAAACTTTATCTGACGGAGAAGGACAGACAGAATGGGAGAAATGGCAGAAGGTAGGACATACATTCATACCGCCTAATCAAATATATGGCCATTTACTGTTAGTCTTTTTAATCCAATCCCCCCTCACTAATACTTTTATGACTTATAGTACCATTAACGCTCCACTAGAAACTATATTGTCCTCTGGTGGTACACTATTCACAGGTTGAGAAACCCTATACTACAGGGGTTATCAACTGGTGGTCTGTAGCTCACAACAATAAAAAACTAAATACAAAAACAACAAAGCCTTTTTAAAAATTATTAAATTTGATTTGGAAATCTAAACATTTTCAGATGATCTGGGGATCAGAATGAATAATGAAATTTTTAAAAATCGTTAAATAAATATGCACAATTTAACCCAGGGCCTGGTTTAAGTGGGAGGTGGTGCACAGAGATGATGTGAATCCTATACTAAGCATCTTTACCTGGCCTCTCTTGCAAGTGGTGGCTTCTGGGTAACGCTCCATCAAAGCACAGGTTTTGGGAACACTCTGACAGGCAGAAGCCACCTTCCGCCCTGCAAAATACAATTCAAACATGAGCTCATGTATGCTTCTCTTTAGACGTCTTCGTTACACATGACACAAGATGCATGAGTTATTTAGCATGTTCATGTATGTTACTATATTGATGCATCTGTACTGTCTTTATTGATGCATATTTATGGTTGTTTTGTGTGCATATTACCTTGTTGCCAGAGTGTGAACTGGCCCCAGTCTCCTGTCTCTCTAAGATTTTCATCCTCTGGCAAAAAGTGTCCAGATTTAGCATCCAGCACGGTTAGTGCTTCATCTCTGATGGTCTTCCAGTTCTGCTCCAGCATCTACACACACACATATACACATGTATATCTACACACACATATACACATGTATATCTACACACACATATACACAAGTACACAGTGACAAAACCACTTACTGACCTCATCTAAACGCAACACTCTATATAATGAAAGTAAAACATTAGTATCATGGAAATTCGGAGGAATTTAGTCAGAATTCAACTAGTCATTACACTTTTTAGATTTCCTTTATTTTGCATTTTCAAAATAAAAGATCACTGGTTGCATACTGGTATGTTGAAATGACCTATAGTTGCTCTGTGTTTAAATATATTCATCTTAACCCACTCACAGACTTCTATCATACAGTTTACCAAAAGCTTGCAGGTGCACAGTGTAGCTCACTGAACAGTGTTACTCTTCCTAACTCTAGGAGACTGTTCAACAATGTCAACTGCCCCAAACCCTCAAGTTATAAGCTTAAGGTTAATGTTCCATTAATTACTTGACATTTACAATATCTGGATTTCAAGGACTATTTGAGGTGTTCAGAACTGGTATTCACATATTGTGCTGGTACAGCTGTAGTGATGCAGGCGAGGAATTCAGTACCCGGACAAGGTCGGTGTATCCAGTTTCCTTGGCCGTCCACCACGGTTGAGCTCGCAGTCCAGCCACGTTGTAAAGTGACCTCTGCCACACGGACGCAAAATGGCCATGTTGGTATCCAGCCTCGTACCAGGCGTAGGCTTGCTGTACACATAAGAGCACACGCATCACTGTACACACATAAGAGCACACGCTTCACTGTACACACATACGAGCACACGCTTCACTGTACACACAATACGATCACACGCTTCACTGTACACACATAAGAGCACACGCTTCACTGTACACACATACGAGCACACGCTTCACTATACACACACACGAGCACACGCTTCACTGTACACACATACGAGCACTCAATTCACTGTACACACATATGAGCACATGCTTCATTGTAGCATCTGGGATAGACGTGAAAGTGCATTGCTTTTGTTTTGTTTGTTTTACCGGGGTGACAACTTACACTCACGTCTCCTGTCCTCTGCAGGGCATCGCCAAGGTGAAAATAAAACCTCCCGTCATCTGTGCCGGGTTCCCCAGACTCCAAACCTTCCTGGACACATATGTACGCATTCGGACATGCTAAATCCGACAGTACGGGACTGGCCCCAGCTCCACACCAAGGTGAGCTGTCATCAGATTACAGCTGAACTCTGAATATGGAATTGTGCTGCATAAACAAACATTACTATACACACACTATACTATACTGTTATAGCTGGCTTATGTACACTATCTGAAACCTCACAGTATACTAGTGCAGTAATGTCTTTGATCTACTGACTGTTTAATCCACAATATTTGAATAACCAAATTGATTTCAGTTCAGTTAATTCATTCAATTCAGTTCATTTCGATTAAGTACATACTGTATGTGTGTGAGGGACTGTGAGGTTTACCCTGAGGTAAGGAATGCTTTCTGCAATCTTATTTTCAGATTTAAGGATGAATCCATAATGCACTTTGGCAAACCCATCGTTCGGAGACACAGTCAAAACCTTTGAAGGGAGAGACATCAGATGAAGGAAAAGATCAGAAGAAAAAGGGAAAGATCAGACAAAGGGGGAAATCTTTTTTTGTCATTATCACACCACCATCCAAGTTCTTAATGAGAGGTGTATCCCATCTGACAAGGAAGCAACAGAATATTTTTAATGTAATAAATAGCATGTTATACCCAGATTGTCAAATATACCAGTTTTAGCTTTATTTTTTTGAAAACAGGGAAATATGATTGACACATATGGTGAAGCCAGGCATATGGAGTACAAAGGTGACATCTGAATTTGGAATAGTTCTAATGTGGAATTGAGTGGACTTTAAAAAGACAAAACAACATGTCATTTCCAGATCCACTGCAGAACAGCTATCTGTCATGATGGCCTAGTGATCTAGAAGATGAGACTAAATGTGGAATACTGGCAGACCCCAATTTGTTTTAGTTGAGGAAAATGGCATGAAAGCAAAGCCAAGTGTCCAACAAGAGCATTCACAAATACACACAGTTTTATTCAGTTCATCAAGGAAAGGAAACCATTCTTCACTAGAGAGTTTTCTCTTCACTACACAAAACCAAGACAGCCTCACCTCCTCATAAACCTGCTTGGCCCCCTTGTTATCGCCGATCAGCAGATGAGACACTCCCAGATCATTCTTCAAGCTAATGTCTTCCGGGAAAATTTGCACTAGCTTCTCCAGGGTGGCCAACGAGCCCCTCATGCGGCCTGCACGTGCACACGAATTGCGGTTTAGGGTCGGACCTCAGAGAAGCGACCAGTTGGTGTGGGTAGGTTGGTGCGCGTACCTAAGAACTGCTGTCTGTCAGCGCGGCGCTTCAGTGCGGCTTTGACGAGATCCGCAGGGACGTCGGGGAGCTCGGCAGCCTCCCTGTAAGTGTTCACCGCCTTCAGCAGCATCTCATTGCTGCGCATTTTCTCCGCCATGTCGTCCTCAGCCTGTTTATATACATATGCATGTATATATATGTATATTACACACACACATGTGTATTTTATTAATGGACACACATCATAATGCGCAGTAAGAGAGTGCTGGTCTATTTTGATCAGCATCATTTACCTGAGCTTTGCCATAGCGACTTTTGGGACTCTGAGGATACTTCTGCACAAGAGCCTCAAAGGCACGTAGAGCTTCCTCAACTTTTCCCTACAGAATCAAGTCAAATACTATTACAGATTTTCATTTTCATACTTTCTGCATTTCAGGAATTCTTCAAAAAACGTATTCCTGAGTTAGCAAAGAATTGGACATGGGGCCCACCTTTTTACGCAGTTTGTCAGCTGCACTGATTTCAGATTTGATTGTTTTGTCAAATTTATTGAAGAGCTTTGGCTTTTTCTTCTTGGCTGTGCAACATGAACACAGACACATAAAATAAAATTACCCCAAAGAGTCAAATTTCTAATTAAAATGCTTTTTGTAAAATTTGTTGAACCCACCTGCCGTTTCTGCTGTAACCTCTGCTGCAGACTCGTGCCCAGCTTGAGACTCTGTTATCGTTTCTGAAGGAGCTTCTGGTTCAGACGTCTCGGGTGGAGTCTGGGGCTGAGGCGGAGTCTGGGTTGGAGTCTCAGTGAGAGGTAGTGTAGGTTCAGGCTCCAATGTAATGTCTGTTGAAACCTTACTTCCAGGTGTGTCTTTTGGTGTAGACTCTTTGGGAAGAAAATATTAAATGCAATGTGATATTTTAGTTCTACTCCAGCACCTGAGCAGAGTTGCCTGTTCTCCTGAGAAGAGGACATCTGTACAATGAATTCTAAACAATGAGTGTGAATCTCTTCACAAAACAAATTTACAAAAGAAACCCTTTGATATTTATGAACATAGCATACTAGTCTCTTCCAGATGTACATGGTATAATTCTTCATCTTGGTATCTTTCTGCTGCAGATAGTTCTGAAAAAGACACAGAACACAGATCACACTTTGCAAGTAAACACTGATGTTGGTATAAGGACTTATTCTGGGAGAGGTCAGTTTGTCAGGAACTATTAATATTACCTAGAGTTTTCTCAGGTGAAGCCTCTACCACCAATTCTGAAACATACAAGTTTATTATCCATAAACTGTCAAACTCGTAACATCAAAAAGCTTAACATGGATAAACAATAATACTGCAATGTTTTTGTTTAAATATGTTTGGTGGCTAATGTTCTTCATACAAATCGTGGTGATCTTACTTCCAGTGCTGTCAATGTATTCTTGTGAGTCTGGTAAGGAGGCATCTACAGTACATAAGACAGACATAATGTTACCATGTTGAATATCATGAAAATTATTCAGATAAAGCCAACACTGATTCCAATACAATACAATGGAATAATTTTGGGTCTAAAAAAAGCAGAGCAGTAATAATATGAAACTGTACTGAAGGAAAAAACACAAAAGGAAATATATACTAACCAAACGCATGAAAAGAAGATCCAGCAGCAGTCTTGTCTGCAAGGATATAAAATATTGATACTAGAATTACTGTCTAAATTGTTATATAAAGAAAATGTGAAGTATATACCATACACAGACATTTACATTCACTTGTATACCCAGCAGTGCCCAACATCCAACCACATATGAATATAAAGATAAATAATATTAATAAACGAAAAAGGCCAAATCTGTGATGGCAACACTTTAAAGATGGTATTAACATGCCTTCATTAAAGGAAGTAACAGGCACAGGTTCATCAGGTCCCACTTCACTTCCTGTGTCTCTGGAGCCCTCTGCTGCCTTCTGATCTGAAGTTGCACCTGAATACAGTGGAACACAAGGAGCATTTCTGATGCTGCAAAACTACACGTTCCACAAATCATCTACATTTTTATTAAATCGTGAAAACAGCTTTGAATTATTTTGTGTGTGACCTGTTTTGTGAAAAAGGAAAAAAAATATTACTTCCAACAGCAATCAATAAACAAAGAAATCAAGCGTACATGGTGATGCTAAGTCAGCATACATAACGACCTTAACTGGCTTTTAAGTAGGTGCATTCCTGTGTTACCAAACAATTCCCACCTAGCTCATCAAATGTTATTGTGATATGAAAAGCGTTTTCTTTTTACTGCTGTGCACACTTACCATCAATGTTCTAGTAAGATCATTCTCATTCAGTGATTTCTTTCTTTAAAGCATTAGATGATAGATTACATTTAGCCAGAAAACATCGTAGCAGTGCTCTCCAGATATACATGCTTGGGAAAATGAGCAAAACGGGTTGTAACCATGTCTTTCGTTAGTATATTCTCAGATTTTCCCAGCGTTCATGAGCGTTGTACACACATATGAGCTTCATGTTTTCTATGAATTTAGCTTACAAATGTTATGCTTTCACATCTCCACTGTAATGTCAAAAAAGACAAAACCATTTGATAGCCTTCTTTGCAAAATCTTTTTGTGTCAGAAAGTTCGGAGGGCACTGTACCTTAAAGCTGAATGGCAAGGTGCAAATGAGAAAGATGGATCATCCCACAATTATGTATTTCATACCAGAATCTCTAGAGCCTTTTCGCTTTTTTATTATTATTTTTTTTTACATGATTATGATAATGCATACATTGTGTGTGTGTATTTATAGATGACTGACAAAAAAAAAACACGACTATTTCAAATTTTGTGTAGTTGTGTAGGTGACTGCAGGCAGGGGAGCTGTTGTACTGTGGTTGTGGTCTTACCTTCCCTTTTGGGAGGTGCCTCCGTTGCTTCAGTTGTTTGTTTTAACCCTGCATGTGGTTGTGAGAAAGTAAAAAAACTAAACCTGAGGTAATGACTTATCTAACGTATCTCACTAAAAATTCAAATCTATTCAGACAATCACAGCCATCCAATCAGAAAGAAAACACACAAGATGCAAACACACTGACATCCTTCAAACAGCTGCATGACTGACGAAGGTGTTACCTCAGACCTACAGCTACACACACCTTTATAATCACACACACTCATATAAACACACCCAAACTCACACCCATATAAACACACACACCCATCTGAACACACACACCCAATTGAACACACACCCATCTGAACACACACCCATATAATCACACACCCATATTATCACACACCCATATAATCACACACCCATATAATCACACACCCATATAATCACACACCCAAACTCACACCCAAACTCACACCCCTCTAAACATACCCATCTATCACACACCCAAACTCACACCAAAACTTTCAACTATTTAAATACACAACCAAACTCACACCCAAATCCCAAAACATAGAAGCCTGGTGTCACGTTGATAAAATACATTTTAATAAAGATGGGTATAGAGAAAACTATCTTAATTTTTAATCAAATGTATTAGATATACATCTCCTTATTCACAGTCTATTTTCTGAGACAAAATTAACAATAGTGTCTTATGACATTCTTGTATAAACCCTAAAATTTACAATTATAACAGTAAGCTTACTGTTATAGTTACTGTTATATTCAAGTGTCTTGAATTTTTGCTAAATATCAAACACAAAGAACATCAGTAACAGACTACAAAGGATAGTGCCAGTCCTTTCACACAAAATCTGTAATATTTCTTCTAATTTCTAAGTCATCCTGGCACTTCCTACTATGATTGAAACCAAGAAAAAACAGAAAGGTCTGTTTGTAGACCTTAGGTAGTACCATGCTGTGAGTCTTAATTGTAGTCTACTGGGGACCGAAGACCACACAATAAAACCATAGCTTCAGTTATCAAAATATATGCCAAGTGTAATCATCAGTTCTTTTAGTAAAACAATGAAATAAAAAACCTTAAATGATTACATTAATAATACCTAATTTTTAAAAAGTTGTTTTGTTGTTGAAAATAGATCACAAACCAAAAAAAGCACCTGAGGTATACATCAGTCATTTGGTATTTGGAAATAACTGAATGCACTGATGTCACCCCTCTGAGGAAAATGGTACATTCAAATTTTAAAGCCTTTTTCTGCATCTTTTGTTCTTTCTGCTTCAAAGTCCTCTTAAAACACCTAATTTAGCAGCAGACTTCACTGAGAGTGTAGTGAAAACTGAAACAATCTCTGGTGGCATTGACTGAATTACTGAATCATTTAATTTGAACAGACTTCGCTGATTTGAACAGGCAAATATCAGTTGAACAGGCCAATATCAATGGCAAGTATCAATGGCAACATTTCAGCTTTCTCTTTTGCTAGTCTATCATCAAAACCCATCAAGAATCACAGGATTGGTGGACTGGTTTGTTTTATAACAATAAATACAGATTAAATTACAAATAACCATAAAGAAAAGAACAGAAACTGGTTTTAACTGGAAAGCATCATTTGGCTTAGCCAAATGCTCCACTCCTCAATGTTACTGTACTTTGGACACAACCAAAACAGGCTATGAGAAAGTTGGCACCAGCTCAAGCCTACGCTCATGAGGTCATCAGACCTTATGTTATAAGTTTTGTGATGTCCACACTGGATAGGTCAGGTCTGTTTAAAGCCTGACCTTTTTCTCACCTTCCATGGATTCACATTATACTTAATTAAACCTGTCAATGGTTGTCTTTCCTGTTTTTCCTAATGGAAGATTTTAAGAGACCTCTAGTAGATACTTTTTCCTCTTTCTCTTCAACTTCCTTTTTCTTAGCCAGCTTTTCAGTCTTCTCCTTGACCTGTCTTTCTCTTTCTTTCTGAGCTTCTTTTTCTGCCTTTTGTTGAGCCAGGTTTTCTTTTTCTAATCTCTCTCTCTCAACTTTGTCCTTCTCCAGTTGTTCTTTTTCAGCTCTTTCTTTTGCAGCTTTTTCTCTAGCTAATCTTTCCTTTTCAGCTTTTTCTTTCTCAGCTTTTTCTATTGCAAGTCTTTCCTTTTTTTCTGCCTGATCTCTTGCTAGCTTTTCTGCTTTCTCCTTCTCAGCCTTCTCTTTGGCTAGTCTCTCTTTTTCTGCTCTCTCCTTTTCAGCTTTCTCTTTGGCTAGTCTCTCTTTTTCTGCTCTCTCCTTTTCGGCTTTCTCTTTCGCTAGTCTTTCTTTTTCTGCTCTCTCCTTCTCTGCTTTCTCTTTTGCTAGTCTCTCTTTTTCAGCTCTCTCCTTTGCTAGTCTCTCTTTTTCTGCCCTCTCCTTTTCGGCTTTCTCTTTGGCTAGTCTCTCTTTTTCTGCTCTCTCCTTTTCAGCTTTCTCTTTGGCTAGTCTTTCTTTTTCTGCTCTCTCCTTCTCCGCTTTCTCTTTTGCTAGCCTCTCTTTTTCAGCTCTCTCCTTTTCAGCTTTCTCTTTCGCTAGCCTTTCTTTTTCTGCCCTCTGCTTTTCAGCTTTCTCCTTTGCTAGTCTCTCTTTTTCTGCCCTCTGCTTTTCAGCTTTCTCTTTTGCTAGTCTCTCTTTTTCTGCTCTCTCCTTTTCAGCTTTCTCTTTTGCTAGTCTCTCTTTTTCTGCTCTCTCCTTTTCAGCTTTCTGTTTTGCTAGTCTTTCTTTTTCTGCTTTCTCTTTCGCTAGTCTTTCTTTTTCTGCTCTCTCCTTTTCAGCTTTCTCTTTCGCTAGTCTTTCTTTTTCTGCTCTCTCCTTTTCAGCCTTCTCTTTCGCTAGCCTTTCTTTTTCTGCTCTCTCCTTTTCAGCCTTTTCTTTCACTAGTCTTTCTTTTTCTGCTCTCTCCTTTTCAGCCTTCTCTTTTGCTAGTCTTTCTTTTTCTGCTCTCTCCTTTTCAGCTTTCTCTTTTGCTAGTCTCTCTTTTTCTGCTTTCTCTTTAGCTAGTCTTTCTTTTTCAGCTCTCTCCTTCTCTGCTTTTTCTTTTGCTAGTCTTTCTTTTTCTGCTCTCTCCTTTTCAGCTTTCTCTTTTGCTAGCCTTTCTTTTTCTGCTCTCTCCTTTTCAGCCTTCTCTTTCGCTAGTCTCTCTTTTTCTGCTCTCTCCTTTTCAGCCTTCTCTTTCGCTAGTCTCTCTTTTTCTGCTCTCTCCTTTTCAGCCTTCTCTTTCGCTAGTCTCTCTTTTTCTGCTCTCTCCTTTTCAGCTTTCTCTTTCGCTAGCCTTTCTTTTTCTGCTCTCTCCTTTTCAGCTTTCTCTTTAGCTAGTCTCTCCTTTTCAGCTTTCTCTTTTGCTAGTCTCTCTTTTTCTGCTCTTTCCTTTTCCGCTTTCTCTTTAGCTAGTCTTTCCTTTTCTGCTCTCTCCTTTTCAGCTTTCTCTTTAGCTAGTCTTTCCTTTTCTGCTCTCTCCTTTTCAGCTTTCTCTTTAGCTAGTCTTTCCTTTTCTGCTCTCTCCTTTTCAGCTTTCTCTTTCGCTAGTCTTTCCTTTTCTGCTCTCTCCTTTTCAGCTTTCTCTTTCGCTAGCCTTTCTTTTTCTGCTCTCTCCTTTTCAGCTTTCTCTTTTGCTAGTCTCTCTTTTTCTGCTCTTTCCTTTTCAGCTTTCTCTTTCGCTAGCCTTTCTTTTTCTGCTCTCTCCTTTTCTGCTTTCTCTTTTGCTAGCCTTTCTTTTTCAGCTCTCTCCTTCTCATCTTGTTCTCTTGCTAATCTCTCCTTTTCTGCCTTTTCTTTTGCTGCCTTCTCTTTGGCCAACCTCTCCTGTTCTGCCTTTTCCCTCTCCGCTTGCTCTTTAGCTAGCCTTTCAGCCTTCTCCTTTTCAGCCTTTTCTTTTGCAAGTCTTTCTTGCAAAGCTTGTTCTCGCTCTGCCTTCTCTTTAGCTAATTTTTCTTCACGCTTCTTCCTTTCTTTCTCTTCACGTAGTTTAGCTTCAGCCTCTTCCTTGGCTTTCTGAGCAGCAAGCAGAGTTTGCCTCTCCTCTTCCTCTTGGGCCAGAACATTACGGACCTCAGCCAGTGCTAGCTTAGCAATCTTTTTCGCCTCTATCTTCTCATGGATCATCCGAAGCTGCTCTTTCAGAGCTGCCTTTAGCTTTTCCCCAATTTGTCGAGCAGAATGCACTAGATATGGATAGGAAAAGTTTCAATTTTCAAAAGGTCTCAAATGGTAAAAGCTAATTTCCTCGTTCCATGCAAAAAATGTGTTGTTCATGCCCATGAACAGTTAGTGTTGCATGAAGGCTCTTTAAGAAACCAGCTAGAGCATATTTCTTGCCAGCTCCAAGTAAAACTGTCACTGTGGCATTCATGTAACACTCTGCATCAAAGCATTCCCTGTGTTAGAACAATTTTTTTTGTTGTTCACACAGTATTTTGTATTATCAACTGCAACAACCCCAATCCTACACATGTTAAATTTCATTTAACATGAGTCATCTTTCAAAGGAATGAATAAATAAACAAACAAATTATATTAGTATATTTCATTAAATGCATAAGTGTAATATCAAGATTATCACAGATAAAAAAATGTTTAAAACCTCAATCTCAACAATGCACTGGGACCAACAGTTAACCAAGTTATGACACCAAGCTCCACACAAAATTATGCACACATTTATTACACAATTACATTTCGCACAACTCATGCTCTGTACCTCTTTTTTTAGGCTGGTGGTCTTTATCATTCTCAGCTGCAATGAGATGGGGACAAACACCATCAGAGACTGTGTTCACGTAACCAGTAATATAGTTATGAGCATGGCACAAGACCATAAGATTGAAATGGGAGTGCAGTGCACAGTAAGTAATAAGCCTAGATGTAATAAGCACTGAGCTTTTAACATACAAAGACGAGTGACCTGTACAGCTGAGTAAAGCTATTTATCATCAAAATATGTTTTGGTGGATGAGAATAGTTCTGTAACCTGGTCACTCACCACAATTAAGTCATGGACATCTGCCTATGTTTAAAGTTGTCAGGCTGTGTTAAAGGTAAAAACGCTTAGCTATCTAAAACATACATGCCTACAGCAGTGGAATAAAATCTAAGGTTGTGAATGGCGCTTTTACAGCCTTCAGCTCAATCAAAGGGCTTCGGTCACATCCATTTATAATGAAGTTTGATTGATACAGCAAGGAACAAGTTATAAGGCACTAACACATTCTAAAACCTGCTAAAGAAACATTCTAAGCCAACACAAGCGTGGCAGCTACTATTACCATGCACACTTAAAGACATTGCAGGTTTCCATCTTTGCTAGGAATCATGAATTCTCCTTAAAACAGCTAAAATCTACATAACCATACATCAGTCTGAGACAATATATGTAGTATTTGTAGTGTAATAAAGCTTATGCTGACTGTATAGCAAAATCACATCTAATATACTCCACAAGCAGATCTTCCATGATAGGACATAAAAAAGCCAAACAAATCACAGCGGCGAGAAAGCAGTGCTCCACAACTACGGACAAGGGTCCGTCCTTAAATACCTTTGCGTGCAGCTTTTTTCTTAATGGTCACGGGGGTTTCCTCTGATTCAGAAAAAAGAAACATATGAATGAAGGCTCACACATGAGGAGATATACTGTGCACACGCACACACACCAGTCTGCCACATAGCTGGTAGCATTTTTGTAATAACAAAAACAGACATCAACTTAAGGAAGCCACCTGAACTAATACTAACCGTAAATGGTAAATTAATCATAATCACACATAAATCCTCCTCATGGCCAACATGCTGCAAATACATAATGACTTATGAAATGTCAAACACACACAGACTTGTGTACACACATCAGATTCCCTCACAAACACATAGCTGCCAACTTAAACAAGTGTCAACCAATCAAGCTAAATTAAGAGACTGTCCCTGTGTGGTAGGTCATGGCATTACTGAACACACTGTACACCTTCATCTAGGCATGTACACAGCTCTGCTTTGAATGGGGAAATCACTACCAGTAATAAGACAACAGCACAATCAATAGGCTGTGTGTTTTTTGGCAGCTATAACAGTCTACACCTCTTCCTCATTTGTAGTTCAACAAAGGATGATGGATAACAAAAAAAACAAACAGACTGACTACGGCACTCATATGTTCCACTCCAAATACGTTCCAGTTAGCTCAGGTTAACACCGCATCAAATTGAGCAAGAATATATAGGTCAAATTGCACTGACTCTGCAAAAAAAACTTCAGTCACTCTGCCCACACACACACACACACACACACACACACACACAATAAACTATTTTAACAATCTGGAATTTTCCATGCAATCTCATCAACAGTAAGATGCGAGTTAAAAAAACAAACAAAAACAACCCAACAGATGACAAACAAGGAGGTCCATGGCAACACTCTTTAGGAACATGCACACTAACTGCATTTAAAAGTCCTTTACACATTCACTAATGACAACAGTTCTGTGCAAATCTCCTAATTTTCTTTGACTCTTTCACAAGGCAAGCACACGTGCAGTCTTCACAGGGCGAGCACATTCGCTAAACCGTCAACGGCAGAGACAGCGGCCTCGAAGCAGACGGGTCTCCAGCCATACAGCGGCCTGCAGAGCCACGGGTCGAGTTACAGGGCTTATGCCCTCTAACTTCGTAACATACCAGCCACCCTCTCCGCCTCCTCCGCAACACGCCCTCCGACCTCTCCGGCCTCGCACGGAAACAGCGCATCAAAGAGAAGTGCCAGGGAGCTTTCTAACCAATCAGAGCTCTCATCTGCTAAAGCATCATCGCTTGTTTTGCGCACAGAGCGACAGCCAGGCAAGCCTATGTGGCAGAGAAAGAGCAGAAAAGAGTGTGAGAAAGGTAGAAAGAAAGGTTGAAAGGAGAGAGAGAGCTGAAATGCAAAATGAGGAAAACACTGAAACTTGAAATCTGGGTTTTACTGAAACACATCTTGATTCCTGAAACAGTTTGTGTCCATGGTTTTTGCACTGAACTGCATGGTCTACTTTCTTTCCTTGTGTAGCCCATCATAAATCAGGGGCCATGAAGCTCTGCAGTCTCAGTTGGCTTCTGTTCTTCACTCACAGTGAAGTCAGTGGCTGAACACTGAATACTGATGCACTGGTGCACGTGCTGACTAACAATTCTGAGCCACTTTTCTTAATTTTTGCTGGTACATCACTGCACTGAACATGTTAATGAATGGTTGCTTACTTCAGTTAGAGGCACAGCATGGCTATTCACATATCTTTATCCCCTTTTGAGTTCAAGATACTTATCACACTTAGTTATCAGGGTCAGTTATCATGGAAACCTACTAGTTTGTTTATGTGGTAACCCAAACATTTTGCAACAGGATATCTTCTTCTTTAGGCCACTTATTGTTCTTCCAATTCTCTCTCTCTCTCTCTCTCTCTCTCTCTCTCTCTCTCTCTCTCTCTCTCTCTCTCTCTCTCTCTCTCTCTCTCTCTGACTCACACACAGAAATACTGCCTTAGGTAGGTCATTCACAAATATAATGCTGGCTTTCATTTTACTGATGAATATCAGTTTCATTTATTCATTTAACTAGCCTCCACACAACAAACAGGAAGACTAGAGCTGCATTTGTATGAACAGGAAAGTCCTTCTAAATTCTGAAGGGTTGCTGGTTTGGTTCAGCCATGTCAGAATGCAGAACCCTGTATCAAAGCCCATTAATCTTAGTCAGTTTACACTGGGTTCCTATTCATCAATTCCACACCAACTACAAAATCTACCTGCTAACAACCGGAGCTCTAATGTTGCTGAATCCTAGAGTGTTACAGCCCTTTGTGTAGTTTGGCTCAGCTCAGCTGAGGCACACTGTGTGATCCATATGCAGCTGACGTACTAGCAGTAGCGGCTCCGCTCTGTAATAGTGTTCCAAAGAAACGGGCTCAACAACAGTGTTTGCGCTGGCCTACACTTTTGTCGAGCACTTTATAGGTTCAGTTTATTTTAAAAACATAAGATAAAATAAGATAACACAATGCTGTGTTATTTTAAGTTGACATTTGTTATCATAAACTTAAATGTTTTTGTTTTTCACATTATTTTTGTCTATAATAATAATAATAGCAGCTGTTGTTGGCAGATAAACTTGGCAAATATAGTTGGAACCACAAACCATGTTTCTAGCAAAGGCGGCACCAATGCTCACATTCTACAGTAAGAAGAATCATTTTCTGAGGTGAGTAAAAGGAATGAGTTCCATTTGAAATAAAAGAGAAAGACATTTCACAGAAAGGCAGCCAGCAAATCAATGGAAGCCTCATTAGTTCACGTACTGGGGATTAGTTCATGTCTAACAGACGTTTTCAGTCCAGTCCTTCATGGTCATTAGCCAGAGCAGGTCATCTCACAAATAGACCTGATCTAGATAATCAGTCTGAGGACTGTAATGAACACCTCTGACCTGTAGTATCAGGTAATTATCAGATAATTATCCAGCACCCTCTTCAACATCCACGCATAGCATACATCCCATAATATTCCCTTACTGATAGCCATTTACAACAAAGATGTAGGAATCAACAACCTCAGTCAGTCATGCAGGAAACAAACTGCAGGAGTGCACCCATACATACACACACACACACACACACACACACACAAACACGCAAACACACACTCACCCAAGAGAACTTTGGCATCTTCCACATCAAAGTCGCCATCACCATCAGCGTCATAGACTCCTCCGAGAGAACCTGGCATATAAAGGACATTTGTATGATTCTTCACTGCGTTACACAGGCACTCGTACTGATGAAGCAAAGGCATACCTACAACACTGTTGTATTCAACCAGGTCAAACCAGACTACTGCCACAGACATCCAAACACCCAACAGGGCAAGGACAAAGATCCAGCTGAAGATAGAGTTGCCCTCAGCTTTCTTACTGCCTTTACTTACAGGAGGCACAGCTTGGCTCTCTGAAAAGATAAAAAGATGGGTAGAAAAACAGAAACACACAGTATGCATACTTTTTTCCCTATAAATGAATAATAATCATATATTAATTTATTTCCTAAATAAATTGCAATGAACTACTCTGTGAAAGAACCTTGCATTTTAGGCATTTTGATTGGGATACAGCTTGGGGCTAAAGTATCGATTGGGAATAGGGGAAGAGGTTACAGTAAATGTCTAGAAGGGGTTGGGGAATATGTTTACAAGGAGTAAAGTAAACGTCTAGAGGGGGTTAGGTTTAAATGTCCAGAAGGGATTAGGGAGCATGTTTAGAAAGGGTTGGGGAATATGTTTAGAAGTGGTTGGAGAATATGTTTAGACTGTGAGTGGCTGCACAGGTGAAATAGAGTAAGATGGAGGGAACAGAGGCTACAAAATAACATCAGGATCATGTAACAGATAGTATTATATTTGCTGACAAGGACACCTGTGTACAAACCCCACGCTCAAAGACACAAACTCACCCCCCCCCCCCCACCTCCAGGCACCACAAGAATGAACACACATGCAGATATAGATATGTATACACAGAAATGTGTTAAATCACTTTGAGTGCAAATTTCTGCTGCTCTGACAGCAGGAGAGGGTCAGGGGAAGGACAATGGGACAGTGGGTTGTCCTAGAAAAACGCACCATAATACGGCCAAGCAACAAACCAAGTCCCCAAAAACCAGACATTCACGAAATCACGTTAGAAGAATCATCAACAACAGCGAGGTAAAAGCGGTGGTGTCGTGCCATAACTTGTTACGACCCAAAAAGAAAACACGTCACCATGCCTGAGCCCAATGTCATCTCACTATAAATAAAAGGGTCTATGTTTAAGGGCAACAGCACGATGGAGAGAGAGCGCACTGCTGTATCGACTCTCCAACTCAGTGACACACCGTCAGGGAACTGGGCCTTACCTGTGTCAAACATGCACAGCCACACGGACACAGACACACCGTTTTGCTGAGAAGCAGTTTCCGCTCAAGCCACTGTAACTCATGTAAACCAAAGTTGCACTGTGTAGCTAAAGGACAGCCCAAAGCAGGGACACGCACATGCAACTTTCACCGCACCAGCCCGGGCTGTCCGCAGCTCTTCACTCACGCCACTCCAGACATGTCAGCTTTTCTTTTTGCGCTCCTCAGATATCCGTCTACCTGTTAAATTTGCCATTTTCGTCCCATCTGCTTTAGTTTCTCCCATTCCTCTTGGTTTCTAGACTAGCACTCCCGAAGGAAACTGCAAGGGAAAAAGCCAGTCCTGTTTTTGCTCATATGAAACAGTGCTTGCTGGCTCAGCTGCAACAGGATACATACTTTGCCTGCTGGGTATTTTTAGTGCTGGGGTGACTACACACTCTAATGGGCCTCATATGGATACGACCATCAGTGACAAGTCTCCCACATTTACGCATGCATGCACGCGGGCACGCGCGCACACACACACTCATACACACACGCTCGAGCACGAGACTTGAGCAAATTTTGCAGGCAAAATGTATTTGCTATGTATGTCTAGCAATCAGTGAGTTACAGAAATGCAGGGTAAACATATGAATAGTTGTCATATACAAACTTACCACCTTTTCACTCACTTCATGGATGGTCTCAGAATATGAAAAAGCTGTCATGCTATTACAGACATCAAAATAGTCTTTGGTAAATACTAGAACATCTTCACATCTCTTCACGTTTTAACACGGATTCAACAGGCTTTTATTATTCTTTCCGTGAATGTTAGATAATAATCTTACGGTACAGTAATATAGAATTGTGTGTGAAATGTTTACATGACCACACGCAGTTTATACTTTTATGTAAACATGTAGTTTAACGACAATAAACATGTGTGACCCAAATAGGCTAGATAACTGTGTGGCTATGTAGGAAGAGCTAAAGAGGCCGTGATAAGACACAGGGACTCGGGTTATCATGACTAATTCTGCCACACTGACCACATGAATGAAGTGAGGTAGTCTGGCCATATCCACAACACACCAGTGCTACCGAAATGGGAACCAATGCATTAGATGGTCGAGGTGGATAGACGCGCATACATCGGTTGACTGACAGACTGTTTGTAATCCATTTAGACCAGGCGGATGATAGCCGATACCTAATGTGCAAAGCAGGTCTAACGTGTTAGAGTATCTTGGCAAATTCAGACCACTTTCTATGTTTGCCAGCTTGTAAAGTTATAAGGCACGTACAATGGCTAGCCACATAGCTGTCTTAGCTCTCTAGTTAGCTGTACTGTACCATCACGTAGCGAAGTCTACGGTATAACTGGATTCAAATACAAAACTGTTAGCTAGCTACTGTTGTCCTGACGATTTTAGATAGGTTAATATATCTACGATCACAACAGGGTCGGTGCACCATCTCATCTCATCGCACTTTAGTAGTGATAGCTATTAAACAGAAGTGGTTACCTTTTTTTGAATGATTGCGTGCGGATTTCTTATGGGCCATGACAACAGAGGCAGGATGAGGGACAAGTTGCTCTTTATTCTAAACTCCCCAATTCCTGTGCTAAATATCAGAAGAGTTTCATGCAAAAGCTGTAACGTTTGCAAACTTTGTTGTTGGAGAAATACCGCATGAAACCGACACAAAACTTCACCCAATCCCTACTCCTCGACGGAAGGATTACAGGGGGTCTTGAGCGCTGTAGCCAATCAGCTTTTGCCGGCTCCTCGATTCCTGAATCGCATCGATCCGCGCTTCCCCGATTCCGCTTTGCGACAGGACGTGCGGAACGTGGCAAACGTGAGCGTAGCGAAACGTTTTCTCGCGAGATCCTGGATTCAGCGATCTCTAGACGACAACATCTAGTAGCACATTTTTGTATGCCCCCTAATCAATGACATCTGATTCCGAGCTTTTCAGTCATGCTTTTCACGAGTTCTACGTGGTGAAAAGGGGAACACTGAACACTGGTTTAGTGATATGGTTTTGACTAAATTCACATGCACACACATACACACAACAACAACAATAACAAAATAACACTTAAACACTTTTGTGATTTATTTAGGTTGGAGATAAAAACATGCTGACATAACTTTCGAACATTGTGGTGTGGACAACATGTAGGCTAGTGTTTGGATTCAAGATTGTAGTTATTATGGTTGTCCTCTGATCAGGTGTCTTAACCTAAAGACACTTAAAATGGCAGTGGGCCAATATATTTTTGAATCAGTGAATTAAGAAGATAGACAAACTAATTTGTCAATCTTATTTTAGACAAGGGGAAAAAAAGAGATGCCGGTTCTCCCCTGGATTAAGATGCCCTCACTGAACCAACCTCTCTTACTTAAAATCAACAGTAGCCAATGTAAAGGCCATCAAACTACTCTTGGTGTAATCGCGTGCGTGTGGTTTTCACCAGCAGTGCGTGTACGCAGGAAGACAGCTGTCGTCTTGCTGAGGTGTCACATCTGGCTGATAGATCGACAGGTCCGGCAACTATACAGCTCAAGCCTGACTGCAGGCTACCACATTTACATGCTGTTCCGGTGAACGTGCCTTAGTATATTTCTTAATAATGTATATCACATATTGCTGCAGGGAGTTGCTTTAATGCGTTTGCAGCTCTGCATAGTTATACAATGGCTTTTAGAATGTGCATTAACCTGCATTATTATGTTTTGACCTTTTTTTAATGTTTGTAATATATACTTGTGAATGGAATTTATTTATGATTCCAAACCACACGCCAAACCACGGAGGAGTGGAGACTACATTGGGTCCTTATAACAGAACGGTCAAGTGCTGTTTAGCTATGAAAGCAGGTTTATTTGCATATAGCAAGGTTGATCACTAAATGCCTTGGGTCAACACACTGCAGCTTAGCATTGCTATGTACAAATAAAGGCTTTCTTCCATTCAGTCTTTCTCAGTTAATTTTTTTCAGCGTGGGCATCATCTGAGATTTGAGAATGATGAGACATCAAATAAACACTGCGCATCCTACATAAAGGAAATAATGAATAATGGAAGAGAACGCTGGAAAGAAAAAGAAAACAGCTTTCTTTCGCTATCTCTCTCTCCCTCTGTTCCATTATACTGTGTAAGTGTGCATAACATCAATCCCCCATAAACTGAAGCGCTGCACACAATACACGAGCCTGCGTCGAGCTGGGTGTAGGTCCTCATCACACCTCGGGAATGGAGTGATCCATTAGCGACTTCACAATGCTGTTGGACATCCTGCCGAGAGAAGAGGTACAGCAAACGCTAAAGGATTAGTTCAGGACAGTGGGGCACATGTGGACCAAACAAAGCCCCTGACCAGCAATAGGTTTCTTTACCTTTTCATCATATGCTCAAATATTACCACTGGCATCACTGTCACAGTTACGACATTCCCACTGGAATTGAGGATGTCTAACACTTGAGAGTCCTGAAGAAAGTGTGAGAGAGAAAGGAAGGAAGAGAGAAAGTTAGTGTGAGTGTCATTCATTGTGTAGTTATATTATAGAAAATCAATATAATGAAACATTAAAGCTTTTTAATGAAATATGAAATAATCAGGGTTTTCAGTGCTGCTCCTGTAGAGCTACTGTATGTTTCTGAAGAGTTTGGCTCTATGCCAAACCAAACACATTGGAGGTAATTCCAGGTAATTGTCTTTACAGTTATTTAACTGGTGAAATCAGGTGTAATACCCTTGATCTGCAGCTAAACTCTGCAGGAAGGTTCCTCTGCAGTAGGAGGATTAGAGATATCTGCTTTTGATTTAATATTTGTAATATCTTTTGTCATTAAATAAAACTGCATTTCACAGCCATACACACATATGCACTCAGAAACAGTTTGCCAGTATACTCCACAAAGACACTGAATATAAATCCACGGTTCTGAATGACCTCGATATAATAATAACTCAATTTTAACCCATAAATCCATCATACTACTTATAAAAAAAGAAAAAATAACACATGCAAAAATAAGGAATAGAGAGAGAAAGAGCGAGACCCATCTACCTTCAGCCCAATAACATTCTGCCCGTTGACCTCACAGATCTGGTGGTCAGTGAGGAGTCCATTGCGAGCGGCAGAGCTGTCCTTCACTATGGAGCTGATCCTGCCCTTCTTGAAGATGAAGCCCAGCTGGCCGTTCATATCCTTGTGCAAAGTGATGGTGCGCTCCAGTGGCCTGCAAAGGGAGACAAATCACAGCCCCCAGAGTGAGGTCAGGTCCCTGCAGCCAAATTGGGGTTATCAAATACCTCCCAAAATATCTTGATATCAAGACTGAAAACTTTATACATGCTAAGCTATTCTTAACCTTCCTCTTGTGTTAGCTTCCTATTACTATATTTTATGTTAATGGCTTGGTTTTGACCTGTGTTACTCAAATAGCCATTAAATACGACTAAAAACAAATTATTTATCATGCATGTTGTTTCTTACCTCTTGGTTACATTGTTGGGATTCCTTATCCATGAAAGTATTGGTTGTAATATTTTTGTTGTGGCCCCCTGGGCATTTCTTTTGACAGTATACACAACATATGCAACTCTAAATGTCTGCCTTTCCTTGTTTTGTGAAAAAGGCAAAGATGGAAACCCCTAACTGAAGATCAAATGGTTGGAGGAAGAGTTGGCAGTGGGCTGTTGGTATATAGTGTGTTTATGATTTCAGTTTTGGCAATTATTATTGTTTTCTAATATTAGCTAGGTTGAAACTGACTCTAACAACAGAAAGGTCATCGTTTTAACAGCAGCATTTTATAATTAAGTAATTATTATTTTTTTGTCTAAATCCAAGTTCCTGACAAAGTCAAAATGTCTTGATGCAATAATTAAATTTATGTAGTACTTACAAAACCTACAAACAGACTGGTCACAACCCTAACACTAGAGGAAGGTTATATACATCTATTTACAACACGCCCTCCCGTTCCTGGTAGCTTTATGAATAATTCAGCTGGGGTAGTTGCATGCTCATTAAAAAAATATTAGTGTATTTTGCGTGCAGGACACGCTGGTCAAAGCATTTCTGGGGTGAATGTGTTGCATGAAGTACCTGTCCCGGACGGCCAGCATGATCCTCTCGGGGTTGGCGAGCTTCAGCATCTTGTGCGCGCGGTCGCTCGTCCATCCGGCGCAAGAATCGCCGTTGATCTGCAGGATCTGATCGCCGAAGCGAAGACCTCCCAGTGCAGCCGCGGTGTTGGCCTGCACCAGCTGCACAAACACTCCCTGAAACACGCACGGACGCCACCAGTGTGTTTTCGTACACGCCTTGTAACTGGATTACTTTTAAGGGTTGTGAGATAATAATAAATGTTGATTCAAACCAGATTAATAATTTCAGGATCCTCTGCATATACCAAATTACATTCTGTAATGTGCACAGGAACCTTCAGGTTTCTGATTATTATGTCCATGCAATGAAACCAATAGTGATCTGCATTTATTGTAATACTATTTCTGTGTTACTGGAGCAGGGGAGTCATGTCAGACAAAACAGCAATGCTCCAAAATCTATGCACTAAACCTTGAGCACAGTGCCCAGAAAACACTGGGCTGTGGGCTAGCAAATGTTTACACGGGTTCCTCTTACGTTGTCTATAGCTTTAAGGCGGAGGCCGATCTTGCCGTCCATGTCTTTGCAGAGCACCACCTCTCTGACGCCCTGCCGAATCTCCGCCTTCTTTATGCCCAGGTCACTGCCTGTTATCGGGGCCGCTGCCCAGCTTGTGCCCCGCGAGACCACACTGAGATCCTAAAACACACGGAAAAGACAGAAGTCCTTCCGTTGCCCACACCTGCACTTTTGATCACACACACAGAAATAGGCACATAAACTTACTCCACTAGCTGACTCAGGGACTGTAGTGGACAGGGTTTTCAGAGTGTCTATGTTGAGATTCAGGCCCATAAATTCACTCAGCTCGGGGTACAACCTCCCAGAGGTACCTGCATGGACACACACACACACACACACACACACATCATATAATAATGCACATGGTGTGTTTATTGTTTTTTTTTATGTGCCATATTTGTCAATTGTGAATTTTACACCGCAATCAAAATTTGTCCTCCGCATTTTACCCATCTGTGCAGTTAGCTAGGGGGCTGTGGTGTACACATGCACACACACACACACACACACACACACACACACACACACACACACACACACACACACACACACACACACACACACACACACTAGTGATTACTAGGGGGCTGGTGCACACATGCCCAGAGCGGTGGGCAGCCCTAGCCCGGCGCCTGGGGAGCAGTTGGGGTTAGGTGCCTTGCTCAAGGACACCTCAGTCATGGCCTCAGGCCTGGGAATCAAACCCACAACCCTCCAGTCACAAGACCAATTCCCTACCACCAGACCATGACTGCCCCAATAATCAGGGAAACTGTAGGGAAATTCTCCAAAGCACTTACCTGTCTCCTCCAGTAGAGACTCATAAAGGACAGGGCTAGGCTGACCCTGCTCAGGTGCAGGTAGTGCCAGTGCTTTAGATGGGCTGGCAGTAGAGGCAGTATGTGCCTGTAGAAAAGATCAAATATTTACGGGTTTTACACTGTGACAAGAAAAATGTTGCATTGTTGTATTTTGCTTTTTTGATTTTCTTGAATGAATCAACCAAATCAGACAAACCTGGATGAATTTATCCACTTTCATGTCTTCTAACGATGGATACAGTGACATAGTTGGTCTCCTATCTCAGGTGTGCTGGATCAGTTACCTGAAAAGACATACTTGCACGCTAGATGGTGTAACCATAGTGCTGTGACCCAGAAACGCGTTATAATTCCAAATATAGTAGCAGTTATATTCCACATTCCAAATATTCCACATTCAAGACGAAATGCTCGAGGCTTGTTTGGATGCATGACATCCTATCAGCACACACGCAGAATACATTATTTACATGGATAAAAAAAACTCGATTAATGCAGTAAACCGCTTGCACAGCTGCCTTGTGTATAATCATTTATTCTTAAAGACGGGTAGACTGTTCTCAGATCCCTACATAGGCCTACATCCTGCAATAATAAAAATGGAGCAATTCAGACAACACCCGCTTATCACAATTTCGGAAGGAACTGCAAGCATCTTGTAGAGAGCGGTCTACTCTAATGTAATGACAGATCGGGAAAATAACGTAAGACTGCAGTAGCAGATGCAAACAAATTAGACGAATCGTTTAGCTGTGAGTGTATGGGATCGCACAATGTTGCTTCGTGGCTGTTCTGCTCATGACTCACCTTGATGCTGGATGTTGATCGGCGTTTACTACAGAACCTGAATAAGGATTATGGATAAGCGGTCAGTAGGTCACATCCGATAAAACGCTGTAGTTAAACGGGCGCCTCCGTTGCGTTATAGAAAGCCAACTCCGAGTTTGTGGACGTTCTGTATCCCAGACGATGAGCACGCGGTGTCCGTGAGAACCCCGTCAGGCGCGTTCACCGTCTGTTAGGTGAAGGGCAAGCGCTCGATGACATAAGCAGAACGCGCGTGTCCCCGTTTTCCTACAAGTAGGTTTCTGTGCGTTCCAGTCTTGTATTCCAATATTTGTGAAATTTTTACGGTGTCGTGTAGGTTTGTGTTCACCGTACCTTCCCCTTAACGTTTTGTCTCTTCCTAAGCTCCGTTGTGTCTCTTTTCTTTTCAAGCTGTAAAAGCCTATGCAGAACATCTGATTGAAATCATTAAAATATTATCGGAAGATTCAGCTTTGTTTATTTATTTTTTTAATGCGCCCAAGTTTCCCACAACGTCTAAAGTTTCAGTACACCCATCATCCTCATTTCAGCTATTTTTTTTGTAGTCTGACTGTCGTTGTTATACAGTCGCTATTGTAAATGTACTGCTATTACATTCTGGGTGTTTAATTTGTATGTATGAATTAATAGGATTTGTATACATCATTATGTCCCTACAGCCTGAAGGAGCAATTGTGGGAACCAAAGAGCCCATAATGCCTTGGCGAGTATGAGGAATTTGCTTTGCTTTTACTAATACTACTACTACTACTACTACTACTACTACTACTACTACTACTACTACTACTACTAATAATAATAATAATAATAATAATAATAATAATAAGTATAACTTTATTATAATAATAATAATAATAATAATAATAATAATAATAATAATAATAATAATAATAATCGACTTTTCCTGCATTGTGCAGTTCTAGTTGTATTAGTTATCTCACTGGTGTTTGGAGAACCATGAAGCTCTGTCCTCACACTGACTCGCTTACCTTGCTGTCAACATGACAAAGCATGAAAAAATAACCATGATGTGAATGTGGAGAGGGAGGTTCTCTGTTGTCCATAGTGATGATGAACATGAGAAGCATAGCAACAAACTGGCACAAGTAAACATCAAACTGAAGGAAAGCGTCAGGAGTAAAGGCTCGAGGTGTGGAGATGCAGCGTGGGGCACGACCTCACGGCTGGTAGGGTATATTCTGTCGTCAGAGACATGAATGTCAAGATGAAATGTGCATCACTGGACATCCTGTGGGCTTTAAATACAGGGGAAAGCATAGAAACAAAACAGGGCACAGGAGAAAGACACCTAAGTGCTCAGGTGATTGAGTGCAGAGCGTTTGTGGTGAGTTAGTGGGCTTGTCTCTCAGGGCTCCATGGCTGTTGTACCATGACCACCCTCCAAATATCCTGCTGGCCAACGAGAGCGACAACTGCCCAGCTGAGGGGGAGCTGGTGGAGACAAGTGCACCTGATGGAAGGAATGCAGGATCTGAGATGCAGGTTTTCATTCTCTGGACCATACCCCTCCCAATCCACAAGGGACGGCACCTACCTCCTTCATCACCGCAAGTCCAGCCATCACATATTGAATGCAGGACCACGACTTGAGTTCCTGAGGTAGCAGCGGGGACCCAGCAGTGGTGCTGCTGTATAGGGGTCCTGTGAAAACAGACGCCAGGGCAGTGACACGAAAGACCAATCATGTGTATCTGCTCCCAGACAAGCTGAAACTGTAGATCACCTTGATGAGACAGAGAAAGAAAGGTGTATAAACTGGTGTAGGGCCCAGCTTAGCTTAGCAGCCTACCCAGGTGTAGGTGTCCTCCAATACCTGCTTACTCAACTGCCACCACGTCTGGACAGATGGCTGATCCCCATACATACAGCACTGGAGTGAGCCCCATGAAGAGAGTTCTGAGTATTTTCCACCCAGAGACCCAAGTGTCCCTGACAACAGAAGTGCAGAAACTTACCCAGGTCCTGGTCAGAGGTGTCAATTCCAGGTTCAGAAAGTAAAAGTCCTCACCAGGATTTTGCTCAAGCTTGCTATATTTTCTAATTAGTGCAATCCAGGTAAATTGGTGGAATCAACACAATCCAGGAAGCCTGAGCAAAATCCTGGTGAGGACTTTTACTTTCTCAACCTGGAATTGACACCTCTGGTCCTGGTTTAAGATCTATTATATCCAGCCACACCCAGGTTACCTGAACCCTCCGGTCTGATAAGATGTCTTCAGGTAGCTTTAACTCCAGGAAGATGCGCAGAAGAGCAGGTAGCATGTTTCAAGTGTGACAGGACATGCCAGGATGGTAGCAAACTGAATTTTGAGAAGTTCCTGACAACAACGAGGATGACTGTGTTTCCTTTGGATCTAGGCGGGTCTTTTATGAAATCCATAGCCAGGTGAAAGAAAGGATGATGGTGATGTAGGGATAAGTGCTACACCACCCCAATTGAAGGAGGTAGAGATGATTCGGTGGTCAAAGAGGATGGGGATTGGCCACAACACAGCACAGTGCAAAGCCCCATGAAGCAGAAAGGAGTGTGTCACCCCCTCTCAGGTGTTACAGCTTCTCCATCATCTGTTTTCTGTTTCTGTTCATTTGCTGGTTTCCGGTAATGTGTCTGTGGAGTAGGTTGGTCAGGGGCTTAGACAGGGTGCTGAAGATCAACCAAACACACTATTTAGTGTCACACTATTTCGTATATTGTAGTGTCACACTATTTCGTATATTCACATAATCACACTATTTAGTATATTGAAGTGTGATTATGTTTATAAATGAAAGCTGTTTTAGCTTTAATATTTTGTATTTAGTTAATATTAACAATGATACTCAAATGTCAATGTCAAATCAACAATTACACAGATTGCTAACCTCAATTTTTATCCATAAAGCATTTGAACAGATTTTCCAAACTGCTTCAAACCCTCAAATTTCTAAAGAGGACGCCGAGATGAGGACAAAGGTTACTTTCGGTTTCATTTAACGAACAATCGAGTACATATCACGCGGATGTAAAGCCAACTGACAACCACAAACACACGCTTAATGCCCATGAGTGCAACACTTAATGTTAACGAGACAAGTGACAGGTGACGTGAATTATGAACAGCACACACACACGCACACACACACACACACACACACACACACACACACACACACACACACACACACACACACACACACACACAAACATTAACAAGCACACGTGAACTCAGATGTACTCAAATACACACTTGACACGCCCTAAGGGAGGAGCCATGGGCTGTATCTTGACATTATGTTTCTTCCTAATTTTAATTTTTACTATTTATGTGGTTAGACTGGATACACAAGTTGAGTGTTTTATTTAGGTCCGTTGTATCATGTGTGAATCAGTGAAAGCTGACTTCATGCACCATAGAGAGCATCCTGGTACTCCCGCCGCACAGCTGTGGACTGGAAAGAGCTACACCACAGATGGTTGGCACGGACCTCCCCAACCTGGATAGTGTATTTGATGAATAAGGCTGGCTGCATCAGAAAGGACATAACACTCTCGGCTCACTACCTCCTCTACGTGCTGCCATGAGGAAAGCTGTCACGGTCCCCACGGCAACCCCTCTTGTTTTGATTTAATTCTTGGTATTCCTTTTGGTGTACTTTTATTTTGGAATTCTTTATTGCGTCTTTGGTTTTCCTCTTGGTGTACTTTTATTTTGGAGTTCTTTATTGCATCTTTGGTTTTCCTCTTGGTGTACTTTTATTTTGGAGTTCTTTATTGCATCTTTGGTTTTCCTCTTGGTGTACCTTTATTTTGGAGTTCTTTATTGCATCTTTGGTTTTCCTCTTGGTGTACTTTTATTTTGGAGTTCTTTATTGCATCTTTGGTTTTCCTCTTGGTGTACCTTTATTTTGGAATTCCTTATTGTGTCTGTCTTCACGCCCAACCCTTGTACTCTGCCCCCTCATCATTGTTCTCAGGTGTGTCATGTTTGGTCTTGGTTTGGTCTGTGTATCTAAGTCTTGTGTTTTGTCATCTCTTTTGTTGGTTATTGTGAATGCTTGGTGTAATGTGTTTGCTATGTCTTTAGTTTTTTTTTTTTTGCCTTGGCAAATATCTAGTTTCCAGCTCTGTGTTTCCCCAGTTATGTTAATTAGGGTTTAGCTCTTGTTTGTTTAGTTGGCTTCATGTCCTTATTCCCTGTTAGTCCCTTACTGTGTGTTTTCGTGCTATCTGGTAGTTGTGTTTGTTATCCTTTGTTTGGTTAGGTGTTAAGTTCTTTAATATTGTTGTTGTTATTTTCTTAGTGTCTAGTGTTTGTCTTTATGTCTTCTTCTTTGGAGCTTGTCTATGGCTCTATTTATTAAACAATTCTGAGATTTCCTGCACTTGCGTCCAGCCCGCATTACCAGTATGTTACACCAGCGGATTGAGAAACTGCTTTCTGAAAGCTGTTGCCTGGACCACAGCCCACTGACTACCCTGTCACCTTGTACTTTAATGCTATACTCTTCTCCCCCCTTTTCACATTGTGTATCTACTCTTCAGATTACCTGTCTAGAACTCCACAGGTACAGCGTAGCTGCATTTTTGCAGTAATTCAATTTACTCCCATCAACACAGAATGTACCTCATTTATACTGCAACCTACCCTCAGCTGTTTATGTAAAATTGTAACTGATGCTACATTGTTGAACCCCTGACCATCCTGCTATTAGTCAACAGTAATTTATATTGTAAATATCAACCCTGAATGAGTGAAATCCTCCATGTAAATGTATGTATACTTTGTATATTTTCATAAGCTACATAGACTTGTCAAATCATTTGTCATCAAAACTGGTAATGTACAATGAAAACAATTGAACCCTGCGGGACACCATAAATATTCTTCAGAGAGATGTTTACCCACATTAACAAATAGTAAATTGTTATACATTGCAATTTCTTCCTGGAGATGTTTTATGGACAGCCCAAGATTTTTGGAAATTATGGAAAAAATATGATCTGTTGTGTCTAAAACACCACTGTGTTAACTGTGAAACCTAGAATAATGTCTAAAGTCTTTATACTGCAGTGTGGACTATAGCTTTCAAATTATAATGAATATGAGAAACAGTACTGGCCACTTCAAATAACTTTTAATTCTAATATAAATGTCCAGAGTAAGCAGTGTTTTACAACATATCTAATTGATCATATGCAGAGGTTGGTAATTAGCTGGTATATTAATACAGTGGTCTTTTAGTCTTCTAGGACTTTATTTGGCCCACTTATGGAACATGGAATAGTTACATGAAAAGTTATGAACTGTAAGGTTTAAGGCATGGTCACAGTTAGAGATTACATTTACTGCAAACACATTTAAAGAGAAAAATAACAAAACCACTGCAGCTTGTTACAAACACTTGTAAATGTAGCTCAATTCCTGTTGGTAAGACCTTATGGGTGGGCTTCAGGGTGCACTACTGCCCCTCAGTGGACACTGCACATATATTCACTTTACATGGGCAGAAACACAAAGCACAAAAAAGCTTTTATTAAAAAATACCGATAAATGACTTATCACAAAAACAAATTTGACTCTCAATTTTACAATATCTCATTATGGTGGTTGATGCTGGTTTTACAGAATGAAATGAAGACAGAACAGTAAAAAACAAGGAAGAGACAATACAAAGAACAAATATATTGTTATGATTATATGAATCATATATGATTCGTCAAACAATAATTACAATTAATTCAAATCATAATTGACTAAGGCAACTCATACCATGAAAAGAAATGCTTATGTATTGTATGAAAGGTATGATCTACACTAATAATTGTGAGATCCAGCCCTGGTGTCTTCTCAGTAGGAAGCTTAGGAAATAAAGGCCTACATGTCTGTAATGGTTTATTTGCTGAGATAAACTATATACTGGGTTATACAGTCAGCAGTGCATAACATGTAAATAAGAGATACAGATAAACATAAATGAAGGCAACATCAGTTAAACAGAAGATGCAGAAATAAAGAAAGAAAAAACAGACATCTATAACCCTGAGTACATAAGGTGTTAACTTTCTATTTTGTTTCTGTAGCTAAGATAAATCCTGTAACATATATGTAATATTAGATCAGGAGATACATTATCCACAAAAATTCTGCTGGTTTGTATTTTGGTGTATCTTATAAACATGTTACTGTCAAAATATTGTTTTAAAGCATTGTTGGTATATGCAGTAAAAATGAAAGCATTTGCAAATACAGTAAAACAAAGATTAATGTTATTTTAAACAACACATTATAAAAAAAATACAAATATATAATATAACTCAGCTGATACTTTACTGGGCTATAGCTGTTTCTACCAGGTTATCCTACCTTGTAAAGCCATTCTGAATCCTAGGAAACGTTCTAAGACATGTGGCAGCCCCTTTGTGAGACTACGACACGAGCACCTGGAAGAGAAGGCTTAGGTTCCCTCATCTGAAAGGTGCAATGACTTCATACTGCAGGTGTTTGTTCTCATTAAGTACACTGCATGTAACATTGATTTGTAACGGTCCCATGGACACACCTTATAGTCTGTGAGTAACCAGACAATGAGGTTTTTTATTTGTTTGTTCTGTTGATCGGTAAAGTGCAGTATTCTATCTTTAATCTGAGGGAACATACACAAAATACTCAAACACCACCTCTGGTTTTCAGAACAGGTCATTCAACATCAATATTAGTGCAAATAATCAGTGACATATATACTTTCAACTGACTGCATATTCGGTGCAGCTATAGACTACGTGCGCCTGTGGTGAGTGCTGAGTGTGTAACAGTGTGTTCCTGCTCTTTGAAGGATTCAGTCATAGCTGCGCGTCACCGTCTGCTTCTCAGCTTACATACCGACACCGACACCCTCGCTTTCACATTTGTCAGGATTACAATGTCTCTGTGATCACCGGTTCTCCCCTCGCCCGTCCGTCCCCTCTGGCCCGGTATCGGAGCGGCACGTCCCGCGAGGGCGGGAGGACGCCCAGGCCAGCGCGGGCGTGGTCCGGCAGCGCTGCGGCGGACGGGTTGGCTAGGCGGAGCTCACAGCGCCACAGTACCAGCAGCAGAAACTGCTTGATCTCGTTCACAGCAAAGTACCGGCCGGGGCACCTGCTGGAACCAGAGCCGAACGGCATGAAGTAGTGCTTCAGCGGCCGGCCGCCCTTGAAGAACTGCGTGCGCGACTGGCCCGCCTCGTCCAGGAAGCGGTCGTACTTGAACTCCTGGAGAGGCACGAGAGTCATGTTAGAGGGTAGAGGAATCGCTAGTGTTTTTGCATGTCACAGCATGCCAATGCACCACTGGCCCACACTGATGCAACACTGCAGGAGCTCAGGAATCTTTGCATGAGCAATGATTTGACATTCATAGGAGCTATTCAGCTGCCTAATTACTTCAACTAACTTGAATTTCAATCCCTGACCTGAACTGGGTTAAGCAATTAAATATGTTGCAGTTGAGAATAATTGTGTCTAAAGTATCATCAAGGGCTGGAGTGGTTACCATGGGGTTGGGGTAGATCTCAGGGTCCAGGTGTATGAGCTGGGGGTAGAGGGCAATGTAATCGCCCTTCCTAATAAAAGCTGTCTGTCCTGAGTCCAGGGTGAGGACAAAGTCATCGCTTGCAACTCGAATCATTGTGGAAGCGCTCGACAGACGCAGAGCTTCCTTGATAATACTGTCTGCAAAGCAACACACACAAACGGAAAGCCAAATGGCCACGAAAGTGATTTTCAACCTATTTGAAATGGTTATATCAAAATGTTCTTTCCCAATTAGCGAATGCAGTATTACTATGGTACTGAATGTTAAAACTGCTCTGTGAAACCTTTTCAGAATGCATCTGATATGAAGAAGTCTCAAGCCACGGAGCAAAAAAAAACCCCCATTAAGCCGATGTAAGCGAGTCATTTGCTCTCACTCTTATTTACACTCAAACAATGTGCTGACCAGGAAGGGAATTTGTCTTTAAAGGAAACTCTTTTTCCAGCCCCATAAAGCCACCACATCCCCCAGTGAACCAATAGGATAAAAGACTTCCAAATGCCATGGTAAAAATCTCCAGGCTAATTCTCAGAAAGTCCCCAGCTGACTAAATGTTCAGATTATAGCAGTCAAGGGGTGATGCACTAAAGAAGCCAAAATTGTTCCTACAGCAGAAACGTTCTTACTCACCCACTGCTATATATATTTTTTATTTAAAGGAAACTTAACGTTTTAAAACAGACCTAATGGAAACTAGTTCAATAACAGTGCTGTTATTGTTAAGTGACTTCAGACAGTAATATATGAATATTTTCCTTCCAGTTTCGGTTTCATGCACCAGAGATGTGTCATGTCTGCACATGGGTTTGCTTTCTGATTTTGATTTCTGTTTTTCTAAATTCTAAAGTATGACTTTCAGCTTTTAAAATTATTGCCAGGGATAATTTACTACAAATAGATGAACCATCTCAAAAATGTTTTTCAACACCACGTCCAATTTATTTCAAAACAAAGAACCTGAGATTTCAAATGAGTGTTTATCCAGTAAATTTGCATTTCTTTGGTACCTACAACAGGACTTACCTAGCACAGTCATGGACTCCAGCTGCTCCTTGGAAAAGCTGATTGGCTGGTCATGACCATTTGATGACTGGTTTGACTCCTTCAAGACCCTGTCAACCTCAGCACGAGCTGCATCGAGAGCTTGCGGACATCTGTTGAGAAACATTAAACATCACTCCATCATCTCTCGACCCACTATGTCCACCTGTGACATAGCTGATAAAGCATCAGCTGAGAGGCCACCATATTAACAACCAGCCTAATGAATGCAAATCAGCTTTCAGCTCATCACAGATTGATACCTCTATTGAGAAAATAAGAGATCCTTGTGGACTCCACAGCTTGTCACGATCCGACTCTCGTGGAGCGGATTTTCGCAACACCAGCTCAGGTAGGTAACCAGGGGCACCACCTCGCAGGGTTGGTGAGTGGGAGGATTTTATATCGAATGTCATAGGAGATGGGGGAGCTAGTGGAAGCTTTGGACAGTGGCTGTGGTCTGGCCAGAGAGTCTAGTGTGTGTGAGGACTCCAGCACTCAGGTTTGAAATGTGCTGTATCGTGGGGAGTTGGTAGAGATACCAATAAAAAGGGGTAGTGAAGTCATCTACGAAGGACGTTAGAAAGGCATGAACTAGAGTTGCTTCATCTTTAGAAATGAGTACAGGCAATTCTGCAATGTCTTTGGGCCTTACGTAACACACTTCTGTTTGTAATTAACAGCTAATTAACAGTTAAGTAACAGTTAACAGGCACTGACAAAGTGTTGGCACAGTGCTACAGGAGCAAAGGTTTTATAGCTACAGCTCTCATAAGATTTAGAGGATGTTGATGTAGGTGCAAAAAGCTTTGTAATTGCTGCCAATTTTGGTTTGAAAAAGTGTAAAAATTAGTCACACAGTTCCTCAGAGCACGGGAGGATGTGAGGTAATGTGTTAATAGTGGTGAAAAGGGAGTTTCTGACCCACATTGTAGACAAGACCAAATGTGTTGACACTGCTGTGGCGATTGCAGACATACATTTTAGTAGATGGTTGCTATAAGCTAACAAATGAACCATCAATCAGGGCCTTAAAGAATATTTAAGATCAAATGACTTTTGACAAAACATTTGTGTCACTGTGTTCTGTCACTTCATGATTCAATGCTTCTAAGACTGTGTGCTGAACACCCACCTCTTCCCACATGTGTGACACACATATACAGTACTGGGCCAAAACAGGCCAGCAGGCCAGCATTCTTAAAATATCTTAAAACTTTTTTTAACGCTTTCATCCTGCTTCCTTTCTTGTCCCACACAATGTCAGTTATGTTTCAAAGGCTCTGTTGTGCCTGGTGAGTGCTTCATTTGTAGGGCTTAATGGTGTCCATATAAATGAATGTGTTTTGCTAGCGAAACCTTGAGAAGAAGTTAGGGAACCATCTCTACAATATTTTAAAATGTATTGTCATAGAAATGCTAACTGCTGATAGCTCATAATTTCTGGGGTGGCTGATTCAAAGTAATATGCAGTGCTGTAGAGATGCGTATGCAGTGAATGGTGCTCTCTGGCATCAGTATTGCTGTGGGAATGAATGCACGTTTACTACCTCAGTGTATAGTAGAGGCTCCAAAAGGCAGCTGGTAATGTATTGGCCTGGGACGCCCAAAGCATGCACACGTGCGTGCGTGCCTTCCCCGCCTCGTCCAGATGCATGCGATCGAAGGCGTCCATGCGCCGCTGGATTAGATCTGAGATGCACAGCCTGCGGTGGAGCTCGCTGTGCACCAGCTCCTCGGCCAACGCCTCCCTGGCCCGCCATGCGCGCACGCACAGCGTGATGGGCACGCCCACCGCCAGCACGGGGAACGACCGGTCGAACGCCAGGAAGTCCCGCTCCGCCTTCAGCAGGCACGTGGCCGCGGCGCGCCCCACCCGCTCGGCCTCCGGGAGCCCCGCCTCCTTGCCGAACAGCGTGAGGTAGCCGGCCTCGAACATGACGCGGTTGGTGAAGTTCTGTAGCCCCTCCTCCTTCCAGCCGCCCCCGGTGGGGAGGCTCTGCTCTAAAACGGCCTGGAGGTTGCTGAGCATGGCCTGGGTGAGCGCCTGGAGCGACGGGCCCTGTAATGTTTGCTGGAAGAGCGCATGCACCTCTCTGTAGCTCTCACTGAACAGGGGACTCGTAAAGTCGGCGTGGCCAAATACCTGAAAGAGGGAGATCCACAGACAAGCTAAGGAAGAGACTGAGTAAGATTTCTGTCAGCAGTCACTCAATCTCAATGAAGGACGGCCTGTCTCCAAGCCAAGTTAACCATTAAGGGGAGTAAAAACATTCCCTTGACGTGTGAATGACATCCTGAAAGTGACGCAACACCCCCGGAGGAAGAAAATGATAATGAATGAGAGAGAGAGAGAGAGAGAGAGAGAGAGAGAGAGAGAGAGAGAGAGAGAGAGAGAGAGAGAGAGAGAGAGAGAGAGAGAGTGCATGATATAGTGTGAAAGACAGTGAAAGAGAGAATTTATTGATAGAGAGGGAAAGATAGAGACAATGTTGTGGCACGCATTTAGATTAAATTGGCATGTCGTACAAGGTGATCATTAACTTACACGGAATTTCTTCTCCAGAAGCACAAAGAACTACTCCACACACACACAGACACACCCCAACCACATACCCCCCATCCCCTACAGTGCTCTCTTGTCCTGTGTATGTCTTACCCGCTGAGAGAAATTCATGGCAACTTTGTAAAAGTCGAGGTTCTTGCCCTGACGCATGACCACCGAGAAAGAGAAGGGGTCGGCAACAAAGGTTAAGTACTTCCCCGCAATCTTACACGTGAATATATCTCCATGCTGCTGCTGAGTTGCCCGCAGAAATCCCAGTGGGTCTTTAACATAGTCCAGTATCACTCCAAAAAACGGCAACCATCCAGTCACCAATGGAGGCTCATCCTGGCGTCTGCAAATACACACAACAATGGCCTACACAGTTACTATATTTCAAAAATAAACCTTTTCTGTTCTTCCAGTGGTACATTGTACAAAATGTGAACCATATGAGCTATGTAATCGCACAGCAAACTTAAATCATCTCCAAAGTCACCTGACCTGACCTTGTGGAAGCATTTGAATATAGCTCTGGGCTAATATGTGAGCAATTCATGTGACGGAGTGGCATTGAATGTGGTATTTTAATGGTGTGTTTTTGGATATTGTATTCAGATTTCACACCACCTTGAAACTGCAGTGAAAATGCATTTGCATTCTGATATCTTTGCAGAACTTGAAATGGGTAACTCAATATTTAGGAGTGCATGCATATTCTTACACATTACAGACACGTTGCACATTATTAATAAGAACTGTAATCTTCAGTAACATTCTGTTTTATGATTGCTTTCAAAGACTTTGAATCATTAACATTAAAGTGTAAAACAGTGTTGCTATTTACATTGTGAGTCATGTTTTGTCTATTTTCACCTTCTCTTTGGTTCCCCATGTTGAGGAAAATCAAACTTTATACCAAAAATGACTTGTTGACCTATAAGCCTACTTACATTATGATTTATATCCTTCGTAATCCGTGGTTAGTTTCTGACCTCAAGACTGCCATTGGAGTTGTTGTTAAAGACCATTCTCAGAACGCACCAACATTGCTGTTTCTCAGCTCACTAACACTGCGGTATCTAAACTTGTCCTAGCTCTCACAGAAACAAGACTTTTTAAAATGTTTATACACTCAACTTCCCATATAATCAATTTGAAGCTTCTTTCCCTACGGCAAAAGATGATATCGTAGTTTGTACGCCTCCGGTAAACAATAAAAAGCAAATCGGGGAATCCCGATTAGTTTAACTTGAAGTGCAACGTTCAACTAATAAGACTGGGTCTACTCACTAAATCGTGTGGCGATAAACTATTATGTTGTATCCTTTAAATGTCCCAGCAACCTAAGAAAAACGTTTGAACAGAACTCATTTCAGTCCTTATTCTAACCATGATCGGACACGTGAAATGCAAAGACGTCTACAGAGCTTGAGTAAAGGTGCGCTAACAAACGTACCTTTTCCTCGATTCCCCAAATATCCTCAACAACAAGAACGATAGTCCGAATAAGAGAAGAATAACAATCCATGACGCCATGGCTGGTTCAGATATGCACTGTAATTGAGTTACCCTCGGTCCCACAGGAGTTTATTCTCTTCGAATACTACGCTCCTCCCGAACCCTAGAGCACGTTCTTCTGGAAGTAACAGGCGCGCGATCATAGCGTAAAGTACTAACACTGTGACGCCTATTTTAATGAAGAACACGTCTTTACTCGATTACGCAATGAAACCTCCCTTAAAGTTATAAGTTGTATCCTTACAGATTGTGGTGTTCCCAAATACCTTACCTCTGATAATTACACTTAATATAGCGTTAATAAATTAAAGTGTGGCTGTGAGGTTTATATGGTGGCATTCTCCAGAGAAATTTCGAAATCAGAAAAAAGAGTTTTGAACACGTTCAAGGTTTGAACACACTTTACACCTGGTCAAACCTTGACTACAGAATGTAGTTTAAACTAACTGTTAACCTTTTAATGTTTGCTTATTCCATTGTTATTTAATTATTTACCACTTTGGGTTACAATTGACCTACTATACCTACTAGATACTACACATCTGATATAGCCTATGTCGAGTTTCATCAAATATTAGGACTAGATTGTTGTTGTTTTATTTATGGAATATGAGATCTCATTTTTTGTAAGTCAGTTGAATAATGTGAACAAAATAAATGTTTTGCTCTTAAAAACACCAGTTCTCACCAAATAATAAAAAACGAAAAACATTCACCAGTGAGCCATGTTAGGATGCTAGGAGAATTTAGTGAGCCATATCCTCTGCTAAATGGTCTGCAAAATCTTGACCATGACCAGACATGCGCAATGCAGTTGCTACCAGGATGTTAAGCAAGTAGTTACAACGGATTCTGCTGTTGCTTAGTGCTGAATGAAGCAGAAGGGTTTCTTCATAGCAGCAACGTGTGGCGTCCCAGGTGATGGTCAGACCCAAAGATTTACAGTTTCTACCACTCTTAAATGATAAACTATGCATGGTCCTGTCATATCTCTGGCCCTGACATCAGATTTCTGGGGCGATCTGAGATCCAGATTAAGCCTCTGCAGACTAAAAAAACTCCAGACTAAAATGACACTGCAGTTTAGTCCAAGACTAAGTTTGATCCATGTCTAGAAAACTGGACCCTAAACTGAACTATCCTTCTGTCACATGCTCCAGCTCAGCTCTTGGAGACACAGGAAAACGTATAAATATTGTGTCCAGTTCAAATATCCTAAATATAATTTAACAGTTAACCAAACAGTTAAACTAAGTCTGTCCCAGCAATCTGAACAGAATGTAACCAAATGTCTTCAGATCCATGAAAACAGCCTGGAAACAGGAAACAGCAAAACTTTGCAAAATGATGCCAGTCAAAATGAGCTATGGATGGATAATAAAATGTTATACTTGTAACACGTATAGAAACATTAAGTAAATATCCTTTACATATTTGACAAACTGGAATTTTAAATGAAACAATTAGTAATGTAAAGTTGTAGACTCATGGAGATCTATCAACAATTAAAATGTCATCTAAACATTACATCTCAGGTTTTTCATAATAAAAGGTCCATCCACCAGACAGATAGATCATATCTATATCACTACTGCTAGTTTATAAAAGCTAATATTTGACATTTCCTCTGGGAGATTTGAGCGGGTGGGATGAGTACAGGGGGTCAAAGGGCAGATGCTCTTTGTTGCTTTTACTGTCAGCCTGCAGCAGTTCTTCAGAACGTTTCATAACGATGCAAAATCAGTACTGCGTGTTAGAAATCATTGAAATCATAAAGATTAAAATCATGATGGGGGCAGGTGAGGCTGCAAACTTTCTGAGGTCAATAACCATCTCCACTTTTAAAGCCTTGAGCTCCGGGTTGTTTTGGCCACACCAGGATATTAGTCGATCAATCTCCACCTATGCAGGCAGACTCATTCACATCAGATGAGGGTGGTGTCATCAGGAGTTTCAGGAGCTTGACTGACTAGTGACTGGAGGCTCAGCTGTATGGGGAGACTGTGGTGATAGTGTGAGAGAGTGGGAGGTGACTGGTCCTGGGATGACTGGGATGACTGGGATGAGTGTTCACTGGAGGATTCACATGTGTTATAATTGCCTTCTCCCACTATTGTAGTCATGAAATTTGTCATTCGTCATGTTCTCAATGTTCTTAATATTCTCTACAGTAAATTCTGAAATGAACAGATTCCACCACATTCCTGATCAGCACAACTGGGCTACTCTGTCAAATGATTTTGGTCAAATGTTCAAATGAACAAGAAGTAATCACGCTTCTACAAATAAATGACCAATAAAGTAGTAACATGTATCTGTTTGTAAACAGCCCCGCAATGAACATAACAAATTATCATGGGCAAATTTGAGTATTACATGTTGAGGTAATTGGTGAGGTTAAATATCTGAAAATATTTTGTGGATTCATTTTGAATATATATCTAGTGCACTGTTCCACAGGAGTGGCATAACTTGGATTCATGCCTGAGTATATCGCTTTGAACACCAAAAGTTTAGTCTTTCCCAGCAGGGCAAGCTAGGGCAGGTAGTGTCCCTGACTTCATTGAAAATAAAAACAAAAGACAAACAAACCAAAATATCTAAACTTTACAATAATGAAATACCAGGTACATTTCAGCAAGTGCTTTGTGTGTTTTTGGAACCATGGCAAGACAGATGTGATTATCAGTGTGGACAAGACACTTCAATTCTTATTGGCCTGTGGAAACTGGGTGGTGAGAAATGCCAGGGTAGGCCTCACCCCAACCCATGAGGGACTCTAGAAAAGCAATTAGATTTAGCAAGCATTGTTTGAGCTTTACAGGGAGTGAATAGATTAATTTACAATAACTGTCAACAACAGAATGACAGAATTGTATATTGTATTGTATATGTACATATATAGCAGAAGATACATAGGTGAACAGTTGTAGTGTACTGTGTAGCCTACTGTATCTGATGTAGAGATATTCAAAATATACAACTGCAATGTGCTGTATTAAGAGATGCAGAGATGTAATGAACCACACAGAGTTTCCAGAGAATCAGGTTGTCTGTTTGGACAAAGGTCCTTCATCAGGTGTGAAAGCAAAGTGCTTCTGAATTTGTAGGAGGAAAAATCAACTGATATTAGGATACCATTTTCATTGCTTCTATTGCAACAACTGACAATACAAACATATTGCATTAACGCAATTCCTGTTAAAATGCCTTGCCACTGGAAATGACAAATCCTAAATTTGGTCAACACCCAAAAGTGGTCAACAAACCACAGACAAAAAAATATCTTCTCTTGGTTTCTCCAATATAAAGCTCATTGCTGATTTATATATTATAATGTTCATATAATATTAATTTAGATATATTTTATAATATTCATAAAATTTAAATTCATGCAGATAAACAGGAAACAATCTGAAAAGAGTGCAGAAGGTACGTTTTGTGAAACCTTTAAGCCATTTGTTGTTACATCGTTTGAAACATTTCCTGTCATTGCATTGTCTAAAGCCGTTACAAATTAACGCCTACTGCCAAGCCTTTAACGAAATACTGTAACGCAACTACTGACCTGGTTGTGGAGCCTCTAGTTTAAAGACAATGATATAAGAAAAAGTATTAAAGTTAAGTTGAGTTTTAACATCAGTTACATATAAAACGAATAATATGCTTCAATTTATATATTCTGGAAATATTACAGGCATGACCAGTAGATGGAGACAAAGAACCGATACAAGTGGGAAAGCGCTTCATTAATAATGTTTTAGAAAAACATTATTAAAATAATTGATATTCATAGAAAAATGTATACATAGCTAAATGTATATATTTTAAAATCGGCTTTTACATGCAGTATTTCATTAACTGTTCACAATTAATATTCGGCTTTACTTTACATACAGGGTCAGGTTACCTACCTTACCTCGCGTCTGAGCATTTCTAAATAATTTTATTTATTCTAATAAACCAACAAACATGAATGGCTTACAATAAAACAATCTGCAGCCAGGTGGATTTTAACAGAGACCGTGAGAAAACATACACTGTCGGCTACAAATCATTTTAACGTGACATCAGTGTTCCTCAAAGCAAGCCCAACACACATGGTTCCAGTATGCAGAATCCCCTGATAACCTTGATATACAGGCTGGGGTGTGGTAGATTGTTGCGAGTGTATTCTGAACAAATTAAGCAAGGCTGGGCGTGACTGACCTGCTGCTGTCTCTACAGGTTTACGTGTTCGGTGTCAAATGAGGTGCTTCTGGCCTACAGATGCAGCAGGCTTTGTGGTTTTGCTGCATTAGGTTGTTACTTTGGTTTTATACGCACGTCTTCTGGATGAGTTCAGGTGGCCCAGCGCAGCTTTCAGTAGCAGACCAGGGGCAAAAATGGAATAAACCCCCGACAGTACATAAAATGGCTCCAAGTCTAATGGAAACTCCAAATTCTCTTCCCACAACAATACCACGCTGGTGTTGAATTTAAACGACTTCACTCAGCACATTCTCTGCTACATGCTGACACTGTTGATGACAGGGTAAAGATAACGTCTGTTATTACAAGTAGCCGACCTTTGATGTAATTTATGAGAATGCATGTTTAAGACATATGATGCCTAAATATGACAAATATTATATTATTTTACTACTACTCAAGGGAATATTACACCTTTAGGCTCAATACTAAAAGGCTATTCAGTCACACATTCACTTACATTATTTTATGAGTGTTTTTTTTGCGGTCTCAGTACTGACTCATCTCAATGTCAGACAACGTGTTAGCACGTAAAACTACCATTACCATTAAAACAAACACACACACACACACACGCACGCGCACGCGCACACACACGCACACACACGCACACGCACACACATGGATACAAAATGTGTAAAAAAAATATCTCAGCTCAGGCATTATGAGTATGCATCATGAATATGCATCATGAGCATGCATCATAAGTATGCATCATGAATATGCATCATGAGCATGCATCATAAGTATGCATCATGAGTATGCATCATGGATATGCATCATGAGTATGCGTGGTAAAGGTGGAGCTTGTGCCGACGACAGGCAAAACAAGAAATGATTATCCTACTACAAACTGGCCATTCCCCACTTGTAAAAAGTTTAAGAAGCTTCATCTCCTATGCGGAATCCTGAAATGGAATGAATGTTTTAAAAACACATTGCCAAAAGTATCAGAGCCTCTGAGTGCGATGGCCAAGAACGCAGGATCATGGTAGGTTGTAAAAGCAGAGAACCAACCCTCTGCATTCCTACTTTAGGGCCAGATCAGCAGGGACCGGATGTCATAGGTTATGGCGCATTCAAGTGATCTGGGAATAATCCGAATTACACACTTTCAACTGTGGGAACTATTCACAATTGCATTTCTCTCAGTGGGTAGCTCGTAATTCCCATAATTCCGAGATGACGTGAACATGAAAATGACCTCCTCTGTACTGTCATTTTCTAGTTGACTAAACTGCATCTCATGACCAGCTCACTGGTCTTTTCAGCAAGGAATGTCCCTTGTGGTCTGAGTGATTCCAACTGGTGAGGTGCTTGCTTGCATTCTGAGAAACATTAGCCAGCCCCGGTCCCAAACTTAAGTTGATTTAAATCTATCTCTTTACATATTTATTTATTATCACAGCCTACACAGTTGGACTTCCTGTATGGCAAGAATTCATCGATTGTATTGATCTTCCTCATACTTGAGGTTAAACTCCGAGCTGGTCAAACTGGGACTCCAACCGTAGTCCTAACATGGCTGTAGCAGGTAAACAGAAGAACCACACTGTTACTCGCGGCACCAATGCCACTGGATCACAACACCTCTGTGGACTGTGAAGAAATCCATATATGACTCACAAGACTCACTGCGTCTGGCATTTCTGCTCCTTTGGCCTTGACTCCAGCAACCTTTAAGCCAAATGCCCTGAAGACTAACCAGCACAGACCATAGAGTGACAGCCTGTGTGGAATAGAATGGAAATGTCTCTGTTTTATGAAAGAATAAAGCTTTTCAGTGAAAATTAATTCAAAAATCATAAAATCAATGAAGCAGTAACGCCAAGGTATACAATATCTTTTTCAGTATGCATCATTTTTCAGTACATCAAGAACATTTGCCTACGGCAACCCCTTCAGGGGTTTTAAACCCAACTTTACAAATAATCACAGTATTTGAAATAAATATTTGTCAATATAACACATTGTCACTTCTACACATTGTGTAGAAAAAAAAAATTGAAATTCCCTGTGGAGGTGAAATGACTCACACTTCAGATGCTCCCATTTTAGCACAGTACAGAGTTGAGGTAGTACTCAACTCTGTGACCTCCAGTTACTTGGTCGTGTACCAGCATCACTGCATATTGACAGCACCAGACCAAATGGCCCCACAACAGACCAATGGGCGGCTCACCACAGTTTATCACTGGCCTGAAATGTGGTGCTATTACATCTTAATGACGTTCTGCATGCGCACCCGATCACCTCTGCTAATCCCGCATCCCCCGTCTCATGGGTCTAGCCCCCTCCCCCCACCCTCCCCTCATGTGTTCGATGAGCCAAGGCTACCGGATGATATCATGGCGCAAACGGGGCACGCAGGGTCACAGCGAAGAACCTCCCTGCGAAACGGCGTCATTCCGAGTTCGTGCTCAACATGGCTCTGAGTTTGGCAGTCTCAGCCTGTCCTTGGTCCTTTTGTGGATTACAGCACGGCGAAACGCTGATGTGCGTGGAGTTCCCATCTCAGTAAGAAGATTATCCACGGCCCACACAAACCTGAGGTGTCCTGTCACCCATCTCGTCGTTGGCATGCAACAGACAACCCACAGCCTCCCTATTGCTAAGCTGTTTCCAGCCACAGCTGAACAAGATGTTGTTTCCCATAGCAATTAGGTGACTCTCTGAGCAGGTAACTTTGTGGAGACTGAGGCACTAATTTCACAGCTGTGTCTAGTTTGATGTCCTGGTCTATCAGAACTAGGGTGCTTCTGGCCAGTGGAGATGTTCAATTAGTCGGATGGGTATCGCTTTGGTCAGTATTGCCAACAGTGCCGCGTGTAGCTGCCAGCTCCCTGAATGTGCAGCCATCAGTATGTGCTTTATCGACATCATCCATGTTCCAATTGGTATCGCTGGCACTTCCAGATGAAGTAGTATGTCCAAGACACACACAGAGCTGTGTACAAACAAAGCTGCTCAGAGAGTGGGTTGAATGTTTTGTGTAGACATTCAAAGAAATGTCCAGTAGTACAGCACTTCACAAATTCACGAGATAGCGCTCTTCAGTACTCTGGATTAACAGATTACGAGAGCCAAAAGACGTGACAAGAAGATTGAAACTATGCCCAGCGGTGAAGATTGTGAAAACAGCAAAGACTCCAAACCGATAAAGACTGCCATGGTACATTAACCCATCCACATGTACACACACACACACACACACACACACACACACACACACACACACACACACACACACACACACACACACACACACACACACACACACACACACACTCACATATATTCAGGTCATCAGCTTGTGAAAGTGGCCACCTATGCAAAGAAAATGCCTGATTTGCAAGGGTCACTACATCACTAAAACACAGCATATCAATATAATGATTGCTGCAAGGCACATTAGGGAAAATAACTGAAACCAGTTAAATATTCTCTCTCCGGCAACCTTTCTCGCTCTCGTGTTTTCATTCTCTCTACAAATATCCAGACCATCCTGACTGATTCTCTCGAGGTTAATTAAAAAGATGTGCCTGAGAGAGAAACTGCTTGTCAATCTGAGTCTTTGTTTTTGTTATCTGTAAATAGATGAAAAAGAAAATGTGAAGGTTACTGTGTAAGGTGTGTGTGTTGTTGTGAAGCATACTGTGTAAGGTGTGTGTGTTGTTGTGAAGGATACTGTGTAAGGTGTGTGTGTTGTTGTGAAGGATACTGTGTAATGTGTATGTGTTGTTGTGTTGATGGTGTATGTGTGTTTTGTGAAAATTTTAACAGAAATGGCCATCAGTGAAAGTCAGCCCTGAACCTTCCACTTCATCATACACACACACACACACACACACACACACACACACACACACACACACACACACACACACACACACTAAACACACACATCTAAACACACACATCTAAACACTTAACACCAGCACGACTCAGAGTTGCCAGGCAACCATCTGGGTTTCATTGGTTTTGTGCTTTGCAGAGACCTGGGAGGACTATTCAGACCCAGCACCATCAGCACCCACAACCCACACCCCTTCACGCACGCACACACACACACACACACACACACACACACACACACACACACACACACACACACACACACACACACACACACACACACACACACACACACACACACACACACAAACCTCCCCCAAACTTCCAAACACATTTTACACCATCACTTCTTCATTTGGACATGAACTTTTGACAGATCACTATCCAGTTTCACTGCTCTAGTTCCGTTGTTTTTCTGAGATATCTACATTGGCTAGAAATTAGTCCGAGATTTAATTTGACAAGATGTCTAATCCTAACATTTTAAATCCTCACCTGGCCTGAAGTAACACCGCAGGTAACAGGACACGAAGAGACGTAACACTCTCTCTGAACACAAGGCCTGTTTAATAAAAAAAATCACAGAGATCACAGACAATGCCACTAAAATATACAAGGTATTGTACAAGGTATTGTAGATTTGATAAGGGAGGCTATATTTATCTTTATGTTTCATTTGTTTTGATTTCAGTTCATATTTGTTGACTGAATACTACTTGTTTTTTACTTTTATTTTATTTGAACTTTGAAATGCATAGTGTATGAAATATGCATGAATATATGAATCAATGATGTATATGTTCCTGCCATATAAATATACTTCATTTGCTTTTCCTCCTATTTCTTTTCTGTGAGAAAAGCTGTTAGCAGAGAGCTAAACACATGCAATCAGACTGGAATTATCACGAAATAACATAACAACATGTTGTGCATGTTCCCTGTTATGTAAATGTCATGCATTTTGTAAGTTAGGTCACCCCAGGGTTCTGAAAGCATCTGAGTCATGGCTTTTCACTATAAATAAAAAGAGTGATTTTCTAAAATCATGTGGGGAGTTTCTAAAACTGAATGTGCATAAGGTAAAATAAAGTAATTATTGCAAATACTAAGCCATTACACAGATGACTGAAAGCAAGTTACATATATCAGAAATGACAATTTGAAATATAGCTTTGTTGCTAGATTCTAGTCCATTTATTATTTGGGCACTGGTAATCATTGGGGACTCTTTGAATGATGAATATATCTGTGAGGGATAGAGAAACTTAATTATACATAAACATGCACCATAGTTTAATAAGTGAATTCAGATTATTTAAGATTGAAACTTTTTCAAAAATATAGCACGTTAATTAGTAGAAAGAAATATTAAAACATCCTAAAACAGATTTGCTGTATTTGTCAGAACACAAATATGATTTAGTTATAATATGATTTTGTTGTTGAGAAGTAAATAATTTAACATTACATCACGTCTCAGTTGACTAAAGGTTTATGATTATTTTCACGAATTCTCATGAAAAGATTATAATGTAATGACACTCACTTCAGAGGCCACACCATGCCTGTTCAGTCAATGACCTTACTTCACCTTCTAGACATGTTGTTCACCTGCTAAGGATGAAAATCTCCAACTTATGTTGGTTCACTGGAACTGTAGTTCCAGTAGATCTTGTCATTCTATGGAAGAGTTCTCAGCACTCTGTTTTCCATCATTTTTAACACCTGTTCTCATTACCATTACACCTACTTCAGTATAAATACATCGTTTTGCCATTTACAATCAAGGTTACAATGGAACTGAAGCCAACCTGTGAGTAGAGCAGACGCAGATTGACCATAACACCAAGGCCATTAAACAATCAGTTCAGCAGAACACTACCGTTACTGCTACATTAGCTCCTACAGAGAGGTGAGCTCATTACCACTTGCTCTCTCCGGGGACTCTCGGCTGGTACGATTTTGTGCGATTCTGGTGTAGTGGCCCCTGTATCTAGAAATAAGCACCATATTGCTCCTCTCTGACCTGCTCGATGTAGTAGAGTTTTGGAGCCGGCAACAATAATTTGTGGTGGGAATACTAATGAAAAGTTTTCTTAAATCCTTAAGACTATTCTTCAGAAAGTGAGTCTCAGGGGTTGACTACACTCAGGGGTTCAATTTGGTTGTTGATTACACAATTATCTTCCACATCTTGTAGTGAGTAGAGTTTGTAATGACTAGTAAGTCGAATGATTTACAGTCTTCGTCGGGCACCTATAGGATGATATGCAACTGGAGCTGGTCTGGTACGACTCCCTGTTACATTACAGTGACCCGCACTGCTTGTGGGATTGGGTCTATGTAGCTAGGGTAAAACCATAGACAAGTCATTTATGGATGACTAACTTCATAATGAAGTATCAATACTTCAATTACAATCCAAAACGTATCGTTTCATCGTATTTAACGTTGACATGATTATATATTAATTCTAAAATTATTATATATTTATTATAAAAAATAATATATAAACTCCACTTACCCTCCTCTGGGTGGCATCTTGGGTCCTCTATCAGAGGACTGGGAACTTGAGGGTCCTGTGTAGTGTAGCTGCTGGCAGAAATGCACTCTTCTGGATGGAGATCCTGGATGTTGTTCCTGAGCTCTGCTTGGTCTGTACACCAGCCCGCACCCCACTAGATAGGGCTTAGGATACTAGATAGCAACGTTCACTAGAAGCAGAGCCAAATCAATAGAGGACCAGTAATTGTAAAATGGTGTTTAGGCATAACATCCAAATATGGTCCCATTTATTATTTTTATTTGTGCGTAAATATTGTTCACATCAATGGAGTGAAGGGTTTGAGAGTAGGTATCACAACACTTCATATTCAGGATCAGTTCACACATGTCAATAGCGTGCCATTTGTTTATTTTTTAGGAAATGTAATGTTAACTTAATGCTGAAAAAAATAAAACAGTAAAATTGTGAAGAATTGTTTCTGTCCTGTACTATGCCTCTGTGTTCTTGGATTTACCACCATGTAGTCACGGTGAAGATTCCCATAATGTTGAGTGCCTCTCTCTACAGGGTTTTTTCTTAAAAATTGAGGTATTGTTAAAACAGTTGATTTGCATGTGGTTTAGTTTAGCTGTCACCAGTGGCGCAAAAAGGGGGTATGCAGCGTATGCGACGCATAGGGGCGCTGCACTACAGGGGGCGACAAATCGACAAGATATAATACTTAATTTGTGGTCATCTTACGTTCGCCACCCCCCCCCCCACCCCCCCACCCCCCCCAGTCAACAACTTTCGTTCGGGGGGCGCCGATAGTATGTTTGCATACACCTTAGAAAGTAAGTAATTGCACCCCTGGCTGTCACTGTAGGCTGGACCGGCTCCACAGGGGAGCCGCCCACTTCACATCACTCCACCTATCGTGCACTCCGCAGATCTTGGTCACCCGCCTACTAGTTCACTACTGATCACCTCTCATTATCACTCGTAACTGTCCCTCATTACTTTGACTCCCTATATAAGCCTACAGGTCCTGCCATACGTCGCTGTGCACCTACCCGGACCTGCTGCTTCTCTAGACATATATATTATACTTCAGTGTTGTATAAAGTATTTGAGACCCATACTTGAGTAAAAGTACAAGTACTCTATCAAAAAATTGACTTGAGTAGAAGTTGAAGTGTTCTTTAAAAACTTTACTTAAGTAGAAGTACAGAAGTATTCAGCATTTTTTGTACTTAAGTATTGCAAGTAGTTTATTCTAAAATTTATTACTCAAGTACTGAAAGTAAAAAGCACAAGTATTGTGTTTTGAATTAATTAAAGAAAGCCGTCAAAGTTTGATTATCAATAGTTTTTATATATCTCTTACAAATCAAAGATGTCAAAGACCACAAATACAAGTGTTCTGTATGTACAAAAAAGTAGCAACTTTAAAAAATGGGCTTAACACACTACACAAAAAACAGATAACCCATGTCCCGCTACGTCGTAGGTTTGATGCAGAAGTACAAGTTCACCTTAATCTAGCAGAGAAAATTAGGTGTATTTTGGACGTAAAATCCGTCCGTCGGATTCTAAGTGTGAGCCTACTGCCCTGAGTTTACCCCCAATACCCTTACCCTATAAAAACACTACACTATAAAAATGGGCACATGATTAGTCAGCATGAAAAGAGACACAGCTTACTGTTGCTAAAAACACAACATCGCCTTCATAATTTATGATTACCAGCTAATGTTAAGCAGTGTTGGGAACGTTACTTTAAAAAAGTAATTAGTTATAGTTACTCACTACTTGTTCAAAAAAGTAACTGAGTTAGTAACTGAATTACTCTATAATAAAAGTAACTTGTTACCAGGGAAAGTAACTATTTGCGTTACAGTTAAAAAAAGGTTATATGCCAATTAATTAAGTTTTTTTTAAAAAAAGCAGTTTTCACAGTCAGTTGAAATGAGTAGATCAGAAAATTGTTTAACTTTTGATATTTATTGCACATCCACAGACCAGTGCAGGATAAAATCCTTTAAAATCCCAAATCTTTGTAAAAAAAAAAAAAAAAGCAAAAGTAAACAGTTGCACTATATAAAGTGCATTTACATCTATGAAATTAAATTCTCTCAACCTGAGACAACTGGTTTGTTTACAACAGAAGTAAACTTAACAATTATACCTCTATTCTTAATTAAATAAATCAAATACGCAGTCTGGTAGACATTCAGGAACTTCAAGTATTTTCTTAAATAATGTTTATATCGCCTTGAAAGTTCTAGTTTTCTTCGGCTTGCACCTGACGCCATTTCGGCCTCTTCTCCTTTTGTGTCGTGTCACTCACGTGCTTCGGCGCGCGTGTAAAAACACTGGCTCTGATTGGCTATCATAACGCTGCCTTAGCCAATCGCTTACTGACTTGTTAAGTTAAACAGGTGTTACACCAAGAACTGTGACCTATCGGGATCTGTTACTCCTCACTAGCATGGGCAGCGGTCCGCTCGCATTAGTATATCAATATATAGTAACGCACCGCTTTTAATGACCAGTAACGTAAACGGCGTTGTAACGACAGGAAAAGTAACTAATTATATTATCCCGTTACTGACAAAATGACGTTACCTAACGCCGTTATTTTTAACGGCGTTATTCGCAACACTGATGTTAAGTGAATACTGCAGCACGACATGAATATAATTAGGTTAGTTAGCTAAGATATCTAACCTAACTTGTGCTTACAGACAGCTAAATCTGGTGTGTCTTCTGTGCATTATATTTATAACATTGATGTGTTTCTTCAAGTTTTTGAAGGCCAATATTTCACCGTCTTTAGGGAGGCAGAGGTGGCACTTCATCCTATAGGAATTTACACGGCACCATCTCTTTTAATGAGATAAAAAGCCAGTTATTTGGAATAATTTCGAGTATATGTGTATTTGTATAAGTATGTCAATTAAGCTGAAGGTGCTGGAAAATACTGAAAATGGACCTTCAAAGTGCCGTACATGTCCGTGAATTCCACCTTGTAATCTCGCACGCAGAACACGACCGCGCACGGGGCCAACGCGCATGGGCGGAGCCACCGCGATTGCGTCATTTTTGCGTGCAGTCCTTGCGGCAGTCACGACGTATCAAGTGAACCTAGATTACGAAGCTCAAGTGTTGAGTGAAGGCAGCAGCAGAGTAAACGAGACGCGACCGAAGCATGCGCAGTTTTCTCATATGACAGCCTGGTCGCTTCACCCGGTGACAGCGCCAGCTAACATGTTTATAATTGTAACGAGTAACTATACAGCACGTAAAAAATGTATCGAAGTAAAAGTATTAAACTGATGGAAAATATGTAGTGAAGTAAAAGTGGAAGTAGGAGAAAAAAATAATACTCCAGTAAAGTACAGATACTGCATTTTAGTACTTAAGTACAGTAGTGAAGTAGTTCTACTTCGTTACTATACATCTACTTATATATATATTTGTTATTTGATCTGTGCTGTGTCTTCTATGGAGATGGACATTAAACTAAACAGCACTACCTCGTGTGTCTGCTGCTTCTGTCATCCCGTTACATTAGTTTAATTAGTGGTTAGGAATATATCTCTCATCTTTGTGGTTATCCTCCTCCCATTATTCTACCTTCACTATATCCCTCTGTGCCTCCCTGGTATTGTGTTTCCTCTGTTGTTACTGTGCTGTGCGAGTAAACAGCATGTTCATTTTGAATGATGAGGGCGTGGAGGTCTTCTTCCATTCTACATTGGTGTCAGAGGTGAGATGCTGCTGAGCTTGAGGTGACCAAGAAAGGCGTCTACGAAATCAAAGGTGGGCAACAAAGAAGATGGTACCTAGCAGAAGCGTGGACCAAGAATAACGCCTGACCCTTACCAGATGGTTCAAGCCAGCCGAGAGCGAAGTGGCTGGCTAGGGAGAATCACTGCTACTCCCAGTAAATCCCTGGGGAGAGAGAAATGACATGCTTCTGTCTATCATGGTGGTGATAGTGCCTTAGATCGGCTCACCAGGTCAACCTGGTTAGCAAGTAGCACTCGCTCCAGACTCCAAAGACAAGATGCCATTCAAGCTAGGGGTCTATTTTTACTAGCTCAGTTATGGCTTTGGTGCTGTAATGTAACAGCCATATTCAATGCTGTCAGTTTTGAGGAGGTCCTCCATACACAGGAGGAAGGACAGATGTTAAGCCAAATGGGCTCACAGGTAAGTTGACTGGTGCTGAACAATGAACTGCTGTGCTGGAAGGAGCTGGTGTCTGGGGTGCATGTGAAGCAGGTACTGGTCTGTGGAAGATTGTGCCGGGTGGAGCGCGTGGGAGGGATTAGTGGAAGAGGGTAAATGCTGAAGTCATGCTGGCAATGATTCTATGCATACGAATAATCTTGCTATGGATATCTTGGGCCCCGTACCCACCAGCAACACCAGTACCTGCCATGTCCGTGTGGTCAGGGATTATTTCACAAATTGGTGGTCCCGTACCAAAGTGTGGCCATGACAGAGTAGGTAGCATAGGAGTTCTTGTTATTAATCATTAAACGCAATCATATCTACAGACGTCCAAATCACCATAGTCAGATCCTGAATGTGTCCTGATGTAGATGGTGAGAATGGAGAACGCATGGTGGGCTTGGTGTCTTCAATCATGACGTTCTCTTTAAGGTCTGCATTCTGGGCCAGGCTGCGAGCAGAGAAGGAACCGGAGTCACTGTCAGCGATGAGGTTTCCCTTCTACCGTTAGCTGCTCTCCAGTTGTACTCATGGGGCCCCTTCACCTCTCTCTGGGTGTCTCTCGCTGCAACACAGCAAGAAGTGTCAGCGTGCCAGGGTTCCAGCATAGCTGAGGAAACATCACATGAATCCTGTACTGCGCCAGGATCCTGCCACTGCAGATTCCTGTTTGCTCTCTCTTCCCTTTTGGAGTCTCTCATCTACGCTCCCTGCAAGGAGTCTCAACTCTGTCGGCCACAGACTGAGCTGCTGTGGTCGGTTAGTGGCAAACCGCAGGTGCGAGCCCTGTCATCGTGGTGACACTGCTACCAAGAGACCGCCTTGTTGTTGGTAATCACGGTGCTCTGGCATCAATCAGTTGTTACTACATAAAATACCGTGCAGGTTCCAAGAGGTAAATCAATACATGAGATTTGAGACTGACAATTTGCGATATACTCTTCCCAGGTTTAGGACATGCACATGACCAGACATTCTTCATGAACAGAAAACATGTATGCAGCCATTTTTACTTTATCACATACCTTCTTTTTTAAGCTATACATCATATAAGATAAGTCAAATATGAGGACTGGACCTCACACATTTTTTAGAGCTAAAAATAAAATTTGATACTAAGTACATCTGGATAATAAATGAGCTGTTGACAGCTCCTCTGATGATGGACGTGCAGGCTCGGTTACGTTTAAACGTGTTCTTTAGTGTCTGTTGTGTATGAGAGGGCGCTAATGCAACCACTTGCATCATCAGCACTTCCACTGTCAGCGGCTGTAGGTCAAACAGGTCATTTGTGTGTAAACACAAAAGTTGTTAAAGTGAAGCAAGGATCATTAAGGTAGTATCTGTAAGAAACATGCTATTTCTTTCATATTAGTAGGTTAGCTAACATTTCACACATTATTTCTGTTAAAAAAACAACTTTTAGATATATAGAATATAGATATATAGTTGGAGGGACATGCCCATTGACAGACACTCAAATCAAATCAAATCAAATCAAATCAAATTTATATAGCGCTTTTTACAACAGTTGTTGTCACAAAGCAGCTTTACAAGTGCCGAGTCCTAGCCCCCAGTGAGCAAGCCAAGGGCGACAGTGGCAAGGAAAAACTCCCTTGTACACACACACCTGCTGTCACGATTAGCCCCTCCTCTACCTGTCAGTCATGTATGTTTTGTTTTGTTAGCCATGTGTGTTTCTCTGTCCCGCTTCATGATTTGTAACCTTTCCCCTCATTAGTATTTCTAGGTGTTTCTTGTTTAGTATGTGAGTATATATAACCTGCGTTTTGTCTAGCATGTTATGGATCATTATTTATTATTGGAAGAGTATTTGTCACGGTTATACCATGTCCTTCATTGATTGATCAGTTTGCATTCCTTTCCATGTTTTCTGTGTCTCTTTGTTTTGTTTTATGTTTAATTCTACGCCCTGTTCTGCCCTTTGGTTGTAATTGATTTCACCTGTGTCTTGTTTCAATTTCTTTGGTATGTATTTAAACGCAGTCTTTCATTCAGTAGTTGTGGGTTATTCTTGTTGCGTCCTTATGTGCTAGTTTCTTAGGTTATTGCGTTAGAGGTTTGATCATTAGAAGTTTCTGTGTGTTTGTAACTTCCTGGTAAAACCGTAATCCTGCTCCGTGGTATGTCTGATGCAAGTAGCGAGTTTGTCTCCTGATATAGTTGTGAACGTCTTGTCTGGTTTATGTGATTTGAGTATTTTATGTATTAGTGTTCAGTGATTGATGGTGTGTATGATCGTTGACGTTTTTTGTTTCATCGTGTCGTACGTCTGGATGTTTGATAGGATCATGTATTGATAACGTGCTTGTTTGTTTGTCTGTCGAGTAGTGATGTGTTGAAGTAAGAGTTCATATTATGTACGTCTTGTGTTCTACATGGTGATAGTTTCTTCTTACCTAAAATGTTTATCTGGATTAGTTGTTCAAGTCATTGTCGTGATGTAAAGTTTTGTCCATGTATATTCGTTGTTTTCGTTTCAGTGGTCTAGTTTTGTTAATCTTGTTTCTTGTTTTGTGGCGTGAGCGTCAGTAGATTATTCTTGAGTCTTGTGTCCTGTTAATGTCTGAATAAAGGAGGTTTTGATCAGCATGCCTCGTCGTTCTCGTAAACGAGTCTCGAGTCTGTGTTTAGGCACAATGTCTTTATCTCCTCTCTCTGAGGTCCCTGAGCGTTCTCTGGTCTCATCTTCCTCGCAGTCGTGTCTTTTTCCTGATCCCTCAGATGTTGGATCGTCACAGTATTGTTGGTGGTGTTATTCTTGGTGGATTATTATTGTGGTTTGTTCTATCAGGTCTATGAATCTTGGTTGTTAATGTTTCGGACACTCTAACGGATTTGACCCTCTATGACCCTGAATATGGAATATGCCCTTTAATAAATCTCGCTCCTCTCAGTGATTGTGTTCACCTCTTCGCTCCACAACGTCTCGGGTGTTACACCTGCCCTACTCAGTCACCTGAATTGAAAGCAAGTGCTTCGTCTCTACTTTATTTAAAGCTCACAGGCACTCTCCTCCACTGCTGAGTATTGCATCTCTACAGTGCCTTAGAAGACATCAAAGAGAAGCCTGCTCTTCTGGGTTGCTGTGTTACAAGTCTTACTGCTAGTGTCTTTATATTTGTGCCTTTTCTTGGCTTTGTTGTCAGCTTGGCATTGTGCTTTTGTTTCTGACTTCATGGAAAAGATTTCTTCCTCGTTTCTTGTTCTCCTCCCTGTCACTATCAGAATTGTTTTGTATTCTTTAAAACAGACGTACTCAAACATACTCTTGTACATAAGTGTCCCCCACCACTAACTACCACTCAAATTGCAGCCATATATACACGTTTTAAAACTGGTTAGTACTAATGCTAGCATGACGATTAAACATACTTATGCTAACAAGCTAATTCCCTACATGCTTTCTAGTCTTGTTTGCTTGTACAGCAGGATTTTTATACGTCTTTATTTTCTGTTCATGGGCAAGTTCCTTTCTGGAGGATTTGGGCTAACAAGGTTACATACAAGAACTACAAATTTTTGGAAGTTCAGAACAGTGTAACGTAATAACCAAACAGAGAAAGATTCAAGTGCAGAGTGTTTCTGTTTGCTTTTATTGAAATATGCAGGGGAGGGAGCCGCCGAGCACCAACAACGATGCAGCACTCTGAAGTGTCGCTAGGAGTGTGAGGCCGGTCCATGGTCACGCCAGGAAAGCGGAGTCTGAATCGAAGTCTGGGGTGGGGAAAAAGCAGAGATCAGGGGAGCAAGGCAGTGTAAACGCTCGTATGCGGCCTGAGTCTGCAATACTTCGCATCCCGGAAGCGAAGAGCTGACGATGATATAGCAGGGAAAGGGGAGTGGAAAACGAGACAGGTGCAGCTAATTAGTACGAGAGGGGGACTGAGTGTTGTTGCTAACAAACAGCCAGCTTGTCAGCCTAAAATCTGAGAAGCCTCTGAACAAGCTGGTGGGACTGATCAGTTATATTGCTTCAAAGACTTCCAGGGAGTCCCACTGTTGGTATTGTGGTGTATGTATATGGAAGTTGTGTTTTTAAGGTTTGTAAACTGTTTCAGGTGTCACATTGTGTTTCCCTGGCATTTCCTTTTTGAATTATCTACACTGGTGTCACAGATGTGTTCTGCAAATCTCCACCCCAACCTCCATCCACTGAGATTTTATGTGGCTTCTTCTTGTGTGTAGTAATTAGAGACGGAAACAACATTTTGAACATAGGCAGCTCTGGTCTTGCATGAGAAAAAGACCAGCAGTGATGCACTCAGAAATCTTATATGTTTAGTCTTCTTTTTACACAAGGACAGTCATCCCACAAATAGTGTAGTGACTACTCCACACTACACTTCAACTAATGAAGCTTACTTTAACCCTTTAGCTCCCTACACAGAGCAGTGTTCACCAACTTCTGTATTGTACGCACACTCATGTGCATGGTCACACATTTAGACACTCTCCCAGCTGTATATTAAATGGTACTGGGCCTCCTGCTATGTGTGTTGCTTTAGTTGCATTGTTGATTTGCTTCGCTCAGCAGAGAAGCACTTCACTGTTTATCTGAATAATTATCTTACTTAATTAAAACTAAATGGAAAAAACACTTTTATGTGACCTCACACGGCGTCCAGTGAAAGAGAGAGACTCCCTTCATTAGCTTTAATAGCCTAGGCCAGGGTATTTTGTCCTAATAGAGTTTTGTTTTCATTTTGCCTTAATTAACTACCCCCTTGTGGCTAAGGTTGCTATAGCAATTATCACAACCTCTTTTTAATCGGGCAAAGACAGAGGAGCAGAACCTGATGAGGAACAGAGTTGACCAGAATCACTAATGGTGTTGAGATGGCCTTCAGTTTTCACACTGTAGATTTATCATTCCATCAGAGTCAACCTGGGGCGGTGGAGGGGTCGGGGTTTCATGTTCAAACCAGCAGCAGTAGAATACCTTCACATACAGCTCTATGACAAATGCATGTGTTTTCTGCAATAGTGACCAACTGGCTTAGATCTTTTATCGACAGCTTTGGGTATGACTTTCAGACGTGTCTCACTGTAATTGCTTTATGTAATATGCACGTTTCATTTTCACATGAATATTCTCGGCTTGCGTTTAATGAAGTTTTAAGTTTAATGGTAAGGGTGCAAACAGTCCCCTCTCTTGTTTACCTAAGTCTGAGTTGCCAGGCAACAGATCCATCGGTCTGCTCTCAGGACCTGAGGATTACTAGCACATAGGACACTTCTAAAAGACTACATAGCTGTGCATGGTTTACAGTTTTATAGATTTATAGATCGATTATACATACATTACATCGTTTTTTAGATTTATAGATCTGCTATACACAGATAACGTAGTTTTACAGATTTATAGGTTTATGGCCTTCAAAATTGAAAATGCAGTCATAAAGGCTGAATAAAAGTAAAATGACTGTAGAGGAGATCTCTCCCAGCAGCTCTCCATGGTGCTGAGCAGACTATCGCATTTTTGTGTCTACACTGATTACTATACAAACATCATTGCTATCACATTTGAACAGGTAGTCATAACAGCTTAACATGCCAATGTAGTGTGTCTGTCTTATAGCAACATGACATTTTTATATATTTAGGATGAGCATTAAATAAGTGATGCCTCTGCATTAAATTTGAGAAACTAGGCATCTGAATCATTACCTTGTAAACATTTTCATGCACTCTGAAGGCGCAGGAAGGTGGGAATGCGTTTGCCTGGCACAGTGTGTTTGCAGAGCAGTGGATCTCATTACAGTAACTGGTACATACATGACAATAACAATAAGGATCTGTTTGAGATGCTCGGGATAATTATCACCTTCGTTTATCACTGACAATCCAACTTTAGGAAGGTGGGAGATTTGAAGAGAAAGCTGTGAGGTCCACCATATGAAACACATCACACATTTCATCACAGAATCTTTCACAGTCTGACTGACACAATGGAGCTGAATAATCTTGTTTGTGTGAGTGTGGGTATGTGTGTGACAAGGTTTTGTAAGTGTGTATGGGGCCTGCTCTGTAAACACTTGCATGCCTCATTTGTTGCTGAATGAAATGGTCAATCTAGTGAAAATTATTGCTTGTAAAGATTGCAGGTTAAGATATCTAAACTGAATTTATAGAGGACACAAAGTCCTTTGGCCAAGCCTGCACACAGATCTATAGAGTTTTATAGGTTAGTTTACAGAAGGGCTCCTCAAAGCCACACACTCGTTTTTTAATCCCTGTTATTTCACCCTGCACTTCCAGGCTTCTTTAATCTCACAGCACCCACTGCAATCTCCCTCGTTGGAATAACAGCTTTCTGCTCTCCTGCCCTAATTTCACTTTCAACCCTCACTTTAAAGCTGTCACACGAGCAGAGGCAGGCACATGTGCACACACACGTGCAAGCACACACACACGTGCAAGCACACACACCAAAGATAACATAAAACGCAGATGAAAAGATACTCTCAGGTTTTGCCATAAATTAAGGTTTGTAAATTTTCAGGTAACTTTTTTTATGTACTGCCATTTTGTTATGGGTGGGACGTAAGACACATAAATATGTTTCTCCTAGCAGAAATAATATTACAGTGGCTTGATAGTGACTGTATAGATGATTGAGTCTTCAGATTTGAAGTAACCGTATTTGTATCTTGTGGGACTCCCACAGATATACACTGGGTGTCAGAAGATGAGTGCATGTGAGAAAGAGCATGTACTGTTGCCGTTGAAACACATACGCAGATGTTGGAGGAGCACACAGGGACCACGAGGGTGTCAGGAAGACACCTTGCCCGAGGGCCATGTGAGAGTGTGTTGCAAGAGACATTCAGCTTGTCAAATCAAGGTTAGGTGAAATCAGCTACACTAAAAAATGTGTGTTGTGTGTGAATGACTGTGGGTCCTAGTGATGGATGTCCTGTGTTCTGTGTGTACCCTCTCTCCCCTTCTTGTACCCGATGCAGTGCCCCTGAGGGCTGTGGTTTCCAGTCGAGCGAACACTGTGCACAACTGGATGTCGCTCCTCATTGGTGTGTGACTAGATGTAAAAGCTTCATGCAGTGTTTTGATTTTAAAGAGTACCAGGGTACTTAGAAAGGCACTGTATAAGTGTAACTTCATATCATAAACAATTACAGGAGGAATTATGCACACTCTTTTCATGAATTATGCCATTTTAGGCCATATGTTCATAACTTTATTTACAAAAAAGAACAATATATCAGTGTCTGACTGTGAAGGTGGACTATAGATTAATTATATTATGAATGCTAATGTTCAAATTTCTCATATATAATGGTCTGGAGACAGAAAAAGAGGCTTTATTTACCACACCACAGGGCCTAGAGTTTAGTGCACACTCCCCATCAAACTGACGGGGGACAAAAGGAAATGAGTAATGGAGAGATTGAAATGGAGAGAGAAAATGAAGGTATTAAAGGTAATTGAGCCAAAGGGAGAGTATGTGAATGAATATTACCACAATGGTTAGCAATGGGTATTTAGCACTGTGTGTGTGTGTGTGTGTGTGTGTGTGTGTGTGTGTGTGTGTGCGTGTGTGTATGAGAGAGAGAGAGAGAGAGAGAGAGAAAAGCATGCAGGATCTTTAATCCAGCTAAAATAACTGACACACAGAAAGTAAATGTGCTTTACACCTCAATGAGAGATATAATATTGCAACACTGATTAATACTGACATTTCACACATCTCTCTCTCACACACACACTGTTCAAACCCTCATAAAATAATGAAGAGTCTTGATTGTAAATTGGCATGACATCAGTCAAACAGAGACAGATATATGTGTGTATGTGGGGGTGCTATTGCTTCAGACTAAGTAAAAAAAGTTCTGGACAGACATTTTTTCTGACCTTCAGGTTTAATGTTATTATTTTATCAGTTACCTCTATCATGAAATCGGACTAATAGCATTTTAGAGCTTGGCCTATATTTAAAACATTTAGTGAAAATATATCATTAAAATGTTAACACTAACAGATAAATGGAAATATAAATCTCTTCATTCCGTACTACATGATCAAAGTTTAATAATACTAGTAGCAGATGCCACAGTGGTATTAGAGGATCCAGTAACTGGAGGGTCATTTGGAAAACCAAGGAATGCTAAGAATCCCAGGACTGACTGACCTGGTCTGCCTATTGGGTGAATGGGATGAAGACCAGGAGGTTGCTGGCCCTAGGGTCCTGGATATGCCTGGTCTGTCACATTGCCATGTGGCCCTGCCCATTTTATGACTGAGCTGCTCCCAGCTTGGGCGTGTTTAGACAGCGGCGGGTCAAATTCCTGCCGTAAAGTACAACATTCACATTTGTCTTTGTTACAGTCCACTGCAGAGAAGTTATCACACACTTCTTAATCGCATTTCAAAACTGTGTTCCTGTGTTACATTTTCGAGCATTCTCAAATCTATTCAACAGTCATATAATAGATGTAATTCTGTGTCTTCGTGTGACGAATGCTAAAGCAGGCAATTAAAACGTCATTTTCCGAAAAAGACTTTTGTTGAAGAAGTGGGTTGAGCGGGTCATAAACTTCAGATTTTAAAGTGAAATGACAGCAGTGACAAAAGCAGAGAAGAACCCCCATTTATCTCTCTCTACGTCTGTACCACTTTCTCCATTCGACTTTCCCTCTTTTTCGCGACACAGGAGATTGTACTTAAGACAGTGGGTGAGCACTTTTCATGTCTGCACCAAGTTAAATGGTGGTGTGGAGAAACCAAAATATGATTGTTGTGGGATTGTAGTACATTTAAGATAGTATGCAAAACAAGACTTGAACCGATTGTTACGCTTACTGAAATGTTCTTCTCATGATCGTTAATGAATTAGCAGGCTTGCCATTAAAGAAGAGCGACTGAAACATACTTCTCTTTGCACAAACAAATTTCAGGTCAAGAGACACTATATTGACAAAAATATTCGCTTACCTTCCCTGACTCAGGAATGAGCTTAAATGACATTAAAGGGTTCAATATGACATTGGTTGACCCTTTGCATCTAGAACAGCTTCAACTATTTTGGGAAGGCTGTCCACAAGGTTTAGGAGTGTGTTTATGGGGATTTTTGACTATTCATCCAGAAGCGCATTTGTGAGGTTACATAATGATGTTGAATGAGAAGAACTGGCTCTCAGTCTCCGCTCTAATTCATCCCAAAGGTGTTCTATCGGGTTGAGATCAAGTTGAGGTCAAGTTCATCCACACCAGACTCCATGTCCATGTGATCCATGTCTTTATGGACCTTGCTTTGTGCACTGGTGCACAGTCATGTTGGACGAGAAGGGGCCAGCTCCAAACTATTCCCAAAAAAGTTGGGAGCATGGAATTGTCCAAAATGTCTTTGTATGCTGGAGCATTCAGAGTTTATTTTACTGGAACTAAGGTGCCAAGCCCAACTCCTGAAAAACAACGCCACACCATAATCCCCCCTCCACCAAAGTTTACACTTGGAACAATGCAGTCAGACAAGTACTGTTCTCCTGGCAAACGCCAAAGCCAGATTTATCCATCAGATTGCCAGATGGAGAAGCATGATTCATCACTCCAGAAAACATGCCTCCACTGCTCTAGAGTCCAGTGACGGCATGCTTTCTGACACTTTGCATTGCACTTGGTGAAGTATGGCTTGGATGCAGCTGCTCGACCACGGAAACCCATTCCATGAAGCTCGCTGTACACTGTTGTTAAGCTGATATGAAGGCCATATGTAGTGACTGACTGCAGAAAGTTGGTGACCTCTTTGCATGTGCTTCAGCATGCGCTGACCCCGCTCCATCAGTTTACGTGGTCTACCACTTCATGGCTGAGTTGCTGTCATTCCCAAACACTTCCATTTTTTTATAATACAGCTAACAGTTTACTGTCGAATATTTAGGAGCAGGGAAATTTCAGGACTCGATTTGTTGCACAGGTGGCATCATATCACACACTGGAATTCCCTGAGCTTCTGAGAGTGACCCATTCTTTCACAAATGTTTGTAAAACAGTCTGCATGCCTTGCTGCTTAATTTTATACACCTGTGGCCATGGAAGTGATATAGAACACCTGATTCCGATAATTTGGATGGGTGAGCGAAAAACGAGCAACATCGTTTTTCGTACTGGTGTGAAAAAAACTATTAACAAACAGCAATAAACAGCTGTATTTAATAGATTAGAAACTAATCAGTAAAGCTAAAAAAAACAGTAAAGCTGTAAATGGATTGAGGCTAGATTCAACACATTTATTGCCTAATTAAAATTATTTGCATTTATTTATAAATTAACTGATTTATGGAGGCTAGATTGATTAATTATGTTACTAAATGATTTTTTAAGGATTACATGGTTTTGCATAAAAACGAAGGTTCAAACCATTACTGACAATGAAGGAAAAAAAATTCAATGTTCTCATTGCACAGTACATCTGTTTGCTCTGAGTTTAGGAAGTAGAAAGTAATAATATTCAATGTCTCTTAGTTTACTAAGCATGTGGTCTTTGCTGCTGGAGTCTATGGTTGTCTTCCCCCAGTAGACGGCTGAGGCTCCTGGGTTTTCTCCACACAGGAGGTCTGCTGCTGCACAGACTACCGTGCTGTATCATGATTCACAGAACTGTAATATGCAATTACATTCACAATGCTCCCAGCATGCAGACCTAATGTCCAATCTAGACCCAATCTTAATGAAACTCACTCCTCAGTTCTATCTATCTATCTATCTATCTATCTATCTATCTATCTATCTATCTATCTATCTATCTACAATTTTCGCTTTCATTAAATCCATCAATAAATAAAAAAAATCCATCAATTACATTCTTGCCATCCTACATCCAGGCTAGCAAATTAGGTAGTAATTGGAAGCATACGGTCATAAGAAAAATGTTTGTCAGTCCTCGGGAATGACCTGGATAAGGTAATCAATGATCCTCTATATTTGACCCTCTAAGATACAGCTTCTAGCAAAGAACAATACCAACAGAGTGGCCCAAATAGATGATAGCCTATATTTGATTGACCATGTCAGGAAGTTTTTTACCTTAGTCACAGGATTGTAGCGACTATTGTTCCCCAAGGCAAATTCTCTAACGGACAGGTACTTGGCCACTCAAGGTGTCTTAGCCCTTTAAGTGACACTGGGGGGGCGGCACCTGCGAGTGCCAGGGGTGGAGCAGACTAGTGGGAAGAGAAGAGAGAGCTAACAGTTGTTGTTGTTCAAGTGCGTGCGTTAATAATAAAGTTTCCCTCCTTGTAAATTTTGGATTAAACAGTTTATGTGCCTCAGTTCCCGAACCCGCTTCAGTGGTGACCCTGACACCTATTCGGACGGCGAACGCAGTAGCTCTTAAATTACCGGAGTTTTGGGAGCAGCATGCCGCCATTTGGTTTGCTCAAGCCGAGGCTCAGTTCACCATCCGGGAAATCACAGAGTATTATTATGTCGTCGCTGCCCTGAACAACGTCACCACTTCCAGAGTGGTGAGTTTCCTTCAAGACCCCCCGGAGGACAATAAGTATGAAGCCCTTAAGTCGCTCCTCCTACAAACTTTCGAGCTGTCGGAGTCAGAGCGTGCTCGCAGGCTTCTTTCGCTGTCTGGCTTGGGCGATTCCAAACCTTCAGAGCTGATGGATCACATGCTGTCCCTACTGGGCGACCACCCGCCATGTTTTCTGTTCAGGGTACTTTTCCTTCAGCAGCTGCCTGACGACATTCACGCAACCCTGCGTTAGCTAGGGAGGCCAACAAGATATTCTTAGCCAAGCAGTTTTGCAGCCATGCATGTCTGTACATCCCCACTCCCCTCTGGCACTGCCGTCTGCACATCCATGCCTCCACATGCCTTTTACCACACGCGTTTCGAGGCCAAGGCCAAAAACTGCCGCCCGCCATGCAGTTTCAGGAAGACGGGAAAAGTGAGGGCCCATGCCTGCTAGCAGCTACAGGCATTGGCCATTCCAGTAGTCTGCTTTTCCTCACGGACACGGTCTCTGGGCGTTGTTTCCTCTGCAACACAGGCGCTCAGTTGAGCGTTCTGCCCGCCTCCGAGATGAACATGAAATCAGGCCACGCTGCGGTGACAGCGGTGATCACTCCATTTGGCCTGTTGGTTCCTCTGCATGCCTTTTGGCCTCAAAAATGCTGCCCAGACATTCCAGCACCTCATGGACAGTGTCCTGCGTGATTTGCCTTTCCTTCCACCCCTCACCTGATGCGCCCATCGCCATCACCACAGATGCGTCGGATTACGCCGTGGGTGCGGTACATGAGCAATGGGTTGATGGGGCTTGGCAGCCCTTGGCATTCTTCAGTCGCCAGCTCCATCCCGCCGAGCGCAAGTACAGCATGTTTGACCGCGAGCTACTCGCCCTGTACCTGGCTGTACGGCATTTTCGTTTTCTTCTGGAAGGCCGCCCGTTTACTGCGTTGTGGACCACAAGCCATTGGCATTCGTGATGGCTAAGGTTTCTGAACTGTGGTCTGCCCGTCAGCAACATCAGTCCGAGTTCACCACGGACATCCAGCACATTGTGGGGAAGGACAACCCAGTGGCCTCTCTCGTGGGGTCGTCAGCACCGTGCACCTCGGCATCGACTACTCCCATATGGCAGCAGACCAGGCGTCGGACCCGGAGGTCCAGGCCTACAGGACGGCAATCACCGGGCTGCAGTTGACGGATGTTCCCTTCAGTGATGCAGGTGTGACGCTCCTCTGTAACATGTCCATGGGCCAGCCTAGACCTATCATCCCCGCCCGCTGGCGCAAGCTGGTTTTTGACGCCATACACAATCTCTCACACCCCGGCAGAAGAGCGTCACAGATTTGTCTGGCATGGCCTCAGGAAGGACGCCCTCAATTGGGTTAGTGCTTGTGTAGTCTGCCAGCGCACCAAGGTGCAAAGACACGTTAAGGCCCCGCTGGAATTATTCCCTGTGCCGGAGCGGCGTTTTGACCATGTGCATGTGGATTTAGTGGGGCCGCTGCTGCCATCCTGTGGTCTCTCCCACCTCCTCACCATCGTTGACAGGACCACGAGGTGGCCGGAGGCCTTACTGCTGTCTTCCACAACAGCCTTGCAAGTGGCCCGGGCATTTATTGGCATGTGGGTCGCACAGTTTGGCGTCCCATCGGATATGTCCTCGGACTGCAGGCCTCAGGTCTCCAGGCTTCCTCGGCCAAACTCGTCTATGGCCAGCCCTTGCGAGTGCCCAAAGATTTTCTCCCATGTCCTACTGCCCCGTGGTCCACCAGCGGCAGGCCCTTTGCGAGTTCTCCCCGTGCCCACCTCTCAGCATGGCCTACAGCAGTCCCGTTTTCCACCTTCTTTGCATGCTGTTCTACTGTTCTTTGCATGCCACTCAAGGTGTCTTAGCCCTTTAAGTGACACTGGGGGGGGGACGGCACCTGTGAGTGCCAGGCGTGGAGCAGACTAGTGGGAAGAGAAGAGAGAGCTAACAGTTGTTCAAGCGCGTTAATAATAAAGTTTCCCTCCTCTGGATTTTTGGATTAAACAGTTTCTGCCTCTGTTCCTGAACCCGCTTCAGGACCACATTGTCCATCGATTACCTTCATCATTCACACCAGGGCCTACACCAGAACATATACAGTGGGGGCGTAAGTTGTTGAGCGGGGGGTGGCGTGTAACGATTGTTGAGCGGGCGAGGGAGCGCCATGTAGCGATTGTTGTAAAATAAATGGGTCTTATTATTTACATTGAGGGGGCGGGACACCTCACCTCAACTGTGATCTTGATAGGTCACAGTTATCGATGAAACACCTGTTTAACTTATCAAGTCAGTAAGCGATTGGCTAAGGCAGCATTATGGTAGCCAATCAGAGCCAGTGTTTTTACACGAGCGCCGAAGCACACGACACAAGCGGAGAAGAGGCAGAAATGGCAGGAGCAAGCCGAAGAAAGGAGTCAGGAGCAAGCCGAAGAAAAATTATCATTTTCAAGGTGGCGATATAAACATTATTTAAGAAAATACTTGAAGTTCCTGAATTTCTACCAGACTGGGTATTTGATGTATTTAATTAAGAATAGAGGTTTAATTGTTAAGTTTACTTCTGTTGTGAACAAACCAGTTGTCTCAGGTTGAGAGAATTTAATTTGATAAATGTAAATGCACTTTATATAGTGTAACTGTGACGCGTGGAATGAGGAGACAAGCACCACGACGGTCACGGTGAACATGGAACGTTTATTGGACTCTGACGTGAAAGCTCCGGGTGGAGCGCGAGCAGACCACAACCACACTCACGCTGACACGAAACTTTAGACAAAGATGAGCACAAGACACTGCGCGAACGCACATTAAATAGGTGATTAATACATACCCTCGTGATCTCGAGACAAGGCACAGGTGATACTACGAACACGCTCACAGACAACCCACACCCACGGAAATCCATACATGGACATAACGACACGCAGACGACGTAGCGGCACGCCCACAGGGAAGGGTCCGGGACTGTCACCGTAACAGAACCCCCCGCCAGGGGCTCGCTACTCCCGGAGCGTCCCGCGCAGCTGGAAAGCCCCGAACCTACATCGACGGGCAGGTCCGGAGCCGCCGGGATCACGAGCCTCCGAGAGCCGTCTCCCCCGATGGTGGGAACCGCCACGAACAGCCCTAGTACACCCTCCCTGGGAAGACAGGAGAAAATACATTAAACAACGGCACAGCAACAAACACGCACACGGGAACATTAAACACGAAGGGCACAAAAGGGAACAGGGGGTTCGGGAGAAACACTGGGGCTAACATACAAACAGGGACAGGCAGCCATGACAACGGTTGGGCTGCCTGCCAGAGCGCCAATGGTGGGGCTACCCCTCCTTGGGATGCTAACGGAGTGGACGCAGCAGGCGGCAGAGTCCCTCCTTTCCTTGGCGCCGTGCATCCAGCGCGCGTTGCGCTGTGCGGTGTGCCCGGTGGCCTCCGTCGTGGCGCCTCAGTCGCCTTCTTGGGCACATCGGCTGCCTTCTTGGGTGCATCGGCCGCCTTCTTGTGCGCCACCGGAGTGAAGACTCGGCGCCGCGCACTGGCGGGTATCCGCGGTGTCACTGGAGACGCGCCGAACCCCCACCTTGGACCGGTGGCTGCGCCGCCTCCTTCACGCGCTCCTGGAGTCGCCGACGCCTCACCCCTCGAGGTGTCCATCGCCTCCTCCGAGACACACCGGCTCAGGGACATCGGCTCCTCGGCTGTCGTGCAGCGGGACCAGTCCATGCTGCTCCCTGCTGATGGGGACCAAGGAGCTTCCTTCCCCAAGTATATGGTGCGCCCCGAGCACCCAGAGGCGCCGTCTCCCTCCTCGCTCTCGTCGTCGTGCTCTGAGGGCGACGAGGAAACAGACGGAGGGCGGCTGATGTCCTCTTCCTCCCCGTAATACTCCGTCGACTTTGAGCAAACGGACGGAGGTGGACTGGCGTTCTCCCCCTCTTCGTAATACACCGTTGACTCTGAGTACACGGATGGGGGAGGGCTGACCTCATCCTCTGCCGTCTCGGGGTGCTCGTTGGCATCGGAGTGAACTGGTGGAGTGGGACTGGTTTCCCTCTCCTCGTCCGAGGTCTGGGGAGCTGCAGACGCGGGGGGAGGGCAGCTGGCTTCGCCCTCACTCTCCTCGTCCGAACACACAGAGGGAGGTAGACTCCCCTCCTCTTTGGAGTCTCCACTCCTGAACTCGTATTCGGGAGGTGTGAGGGCAAAGGCGCCTACACCCAACACAATCGGCGCATCAGACTCCTCTTCGGGGAATGCCTGAGTCGGAGCGCTGCGCCCTACGCCCCACAGCTTCTCAGCGGCCAGCAGGAAGCACGCTGCCTCTGTTTTGTCCGTGGCCGCCTGAGCTTGATGCAACAGGCGCGCACACACTGGGTCCTGCTGCATCTCCCTACCGGTACTGCGCAGCGACGCGCAGGGGAAGCGGCGTGACGACGCTTGACCTTCTTCCCCTTCTTCCGTGCTGCTGTGTACCCTGGCATCTTTTCGGCTCGTCTTTCTGTGACGCGTGGAATGAGGAGACAAGCACCACGACGGTCATGGAACATGGAACGTTTATTGGACTCTAACGTGAAAGCTCCGGGTGGAGCGCGAGCAGACCACAACCACACTCACGCTGACATGAAACTTTAGACAAAGACGAGCACAAGACACTGCGCGAACGCACATTAAATAGGTGATTAATACATACCCTCGTGATCTCGAGACAAGGCACAGGTGATACTACGAACACGCTCACAGACAACCCACACCCAAGAAAATCCATACATGGACATAACGACACGCAGACGACGTAGCGGCACACCCACAGGGAAGGGTCCGGGACTGTCACCGTAACAGTAACAGTTTACTTTTGCTTCTTATTTTTTTCAAAGATTTGGGATTTTAAAGGATTTTATCCTGCACTGGTCTATTGATGTGCAAAAAATGTCAAAAGTTAAACACCTTTATGATCTACTCATTTCAACTGACTGTGAAAACAGCTTTTTCAAAAAATCCTTATTCATTGGCATATAACTTTTTTTTTACTGTAATGCAAATAGTTACTTTTCCTGGTAACGAGTTACTTTTATTATAGAGTAATTCAGTTACTAACTCAGTTACTTTTTTGAACAAGTAGTGAGTAACTATAACTAATAACTTTTTTAAAGTAATATTCCCAACACTGGTAACGAGTAATATAACACGCTACTATTTCTAGTCCAGTAATCAGATTAAAGTTACTTATCCAAGTAACTGTGCATTACTATTTTTATTTTCCCTAGTAAAAATATATATTTTTGCTTTCTTCTTGGCTCAGTTCTACTTTTGCGTCTGACTGTAGCGCTCGACTCCGCACACTGCGTGCGACCCTGTGAGAGCGCAAGCACGTTTTACAAGTCATTTTTTGCAGTGTCCTCCCGTAACGATATGTGGTAGTATAAAGAAATACCCCTCAAAAACAGGGGAAGGAACATTTTCCTGAAGAATTTAAATGTTGCTTTGTGTTCCACGTTTGAAAAGTGCTGGAATTTTGAATAACGTAGCCTACTTTAAAATGCTTGAAATTGTAATGGTATTTCGTTTCACAACAAATAGCTGTCTGACTGAATAGTTCGCTTGTATTACGTTTACAAATAAATTTACAAATAATACACAAACGTAATGTCAGGAGATACTGTAGCGACTACTCAGAGGCGTCAATTCCAGGTTCAGAAAGTAAAAGTCCTCACCAGGATTTTGCTCAGGCTTCCTGGATTGTGTTGATTCCACTAATTTTACCGGATTGCAGTAATTAGAAAATCTAGCAAGCTTGAGCAAAATCCTGGTGAGGACTCGGCACTTGTAAAGCTGCTTTGTGACAACAACTGTTGTAAAAAGCGCTATATAAATAAAATTTGATTTGATTTGACTTTTACTTTCTGAACCTGGAATTGACACCTCTGCGACTATTACTCCTCACGGCGAATTCCCTAATGCACAGGCAGTTGGCCACTCAAGGTGTCTTAGCCCTTTAAAGTGACACTGGGGGGGGGGGGGGGGGGTTTGGCGCGCCTGCGCGCGCCAGGGTTGCGTTACCAATAGTTTCCCTCCTCGGGATTTTTGGATTAAGCAGTTTCTGCCTCGGTTACCGAACCTGCTTCAATACATTGTTACTGTTAAAAATGCACTTCCAATAAAGTGAATATTGGAAAAATTAATTTTGCTGCTGAATGTAACTACTAAAGTAACTTGTAATCTAACGTAGTTACTTTTAGAATCAAGTAATCAGTTACTTTTAAAAGGAGTAATCAGTAATCTGATTACTTTTTCAAGGTAACTAAGCCATCACTGGTCACAGTCAGTGGAGACTATAACTATATTCTGAGGCAAAGTAGCTAAGCTTTTGATTTCAAGAATGTTGCACATTCTATGGTATATCAAATGAAACAATACATGTTACACACAAAATACAAACTTACACAGAAAACGAAGTCACACTGTATGACTGTATGTGGGAGACTGAAGAAATCGGACTGGAATCAAATTTGTACAGCAATATTGTTTGACTGTATTGTTTGCAGTGCAATTTGTTGACAAAAACAAATCTGATTGAAATTCAGAAAAGACAGACAACTGACTGGAAACTTACTCTACACCAGGAGTGGCCAAACTGCAGCTCGCGAGCTGCATGCGGCTCTTTGCCTGGTTTCATGCGGCTCCCCAGCCGGTCCGCACTCTCACCTGCACTAACGGTCTGTGCTGTGGCCCGGTTACCTCATCAGCTCTGAGGGCGACACACTGCTACATCTTCGTGGTGCGCGGTTTCTTTACAAGCCTAGCGAGCCACTAACACTTTTAAAACAGGCGTAGTGGAAAACACGCATTTGACTGTCTTCACATGCTCACACGAGTTACTAATTCGCCAACTACTAGCCATCGATCGATCGCGATAAGATACTTATTTTTTGTGAACGTAAGTTGTATATCGCGATCGCCAGTGGAGGGCGACATAGATATGGATCAGAGGTAAATAAACTAGTTTTTTTTTTTCGGCATGTGAAATCGGAAGTGTGGCGTGTGAAGACGGTCAAATGCGTGTCAGAACACTGGCTTTACTTGAGAACACTGGCTTTACTCTGTCTCCCTTTGTGCCTGATCTGTGATAACTTGGTTGTTAACTGAACTGCTGATTGCACACGTGAATCACCATACAGCAGTAGCGAACCGTGACCATTATACCTGGGCCCGCTCCCATCACCCCCCCCCCCCCAAATTAGTTTCCTCTCCTAATTAAGTGCAATAAATAAAAGAATAAAAAGATTGAGACGACAGTAGGCTACAGCTTTAAAAACGCAATAAACAATAACATATGTACTAGATAACTTCTTAAGCAAAATAAGGTTCCAACAAAATAAGGTTCACAGCTCCGTGTTCCCCCGGAAGCGGAATATGTAAACAACGCGCACCAGGGCATCAAAGGACTGAATCGAAACTAGCTAGCGGTGGTACGCTAACGACAGCTAGCGTCGCCACAGCGGGTGGAAATGATCATACAGTTAAGCCCGCCCACTAAGAGGGAAGATATGATTGGTCAATTTTGATGTCATTTGAAACTGGTATTGCGCTGAATTATAACTGCCAGGCCCTCTGTAAATGAACAGTGGGCATCACAGTCTTGATAGGGGGAGACACAGGCTCACAGGCTTCCACTTAACTTAACCCCTCACCTTCAAACACAGATTGAATAGACACGGGTGAATAATTTATTTGCTTATATTTTTGTAATTGTTTAGATGTCGATTGTCAAACTGTAAGTAGATAAAATAAAATTGGATAAATTATTTAAGAATATTTTAGGCCCTCTGAGGGGGCGTAGAGGGCCCTGACGGTTCCCCACTGCCATACAGTATATGGTAGTGATTAGTGTGGAGTAACACATTCCACATAGATGTCAATAAGAGGTTAAAGATCACAAAGTCTCACACAAAGCCTTGTGACTAAGTTCATAGTTTAATTTTCATCCTGACAAAAAACAAAACAAAAACACCATTTTGTCAGCATCTGACAGCCTGGTGCCTGCACTTATCAGCCCCATTACCCTCACTGATAGTTTCATATAGGTGTAGTCATTAGAATAAGGGCCATGCCCAAACCCTTGTCAATGAGATTTGAACATAAATATGATTGAGCACGTGTGACGGTGGCGCCAGAGATACGGACAAGACACGAGTCCGGTTGTTCGCTCACAGTCACTTTATTTTTACAACAGGTATTGCACAATCAGCGCACGATAAACACTCACACACAGCACACAACGTGCAGACTGTAGACAACGACGAGCACAGGACACTGCGCGAGCGCACATTAAATAGACAAACCACATTAGCCCCACGTAATCACGAGACGATTCACAGGTGAGACTTATTAATCACACAACAAAACCCTAACCACGGATATCCACTGACGCAGACAAAGCACATGGACAACGTTGACACACGCCCAAAAGGGAGGGGCCGGGGTCCTCAACGTGACAGCACGGATGAACATGAATGTTTTATATGAAAAGTGTTTATTATTACTGAAGAACATTTACAGTTTGATGGCATTACAGAAACAGTAATATTTTACTCTCTCCCGCAGCAAACAACAGACATTTTACAGTAGCATCTGTTGTTTTTTTAGTCAGTTCATTTTTACTGTAATACTCTTCATTTGGACTTTTTTTTCAAATGTGTGCATTTTTGACACAACATACTGTTTATACACAATGACTGATATTTACTGTTAGGTACTATATGGAATGTAGATTAGACAAAAAAGGAGCCAGTAACAGTTTTGCAGTAAATGTTATATCTTACTGTATTAGGGACTTTGCAATTGTAGCCTAACCCAAAAAATAATTACCATAATTGTAAACATAATTAGCCATGGTCCCATATGTGTAAAAATACACATATACAGAAAAAGCTACACAAGGAGGAACAAACAGGATACAAAACTAATCTATGTCTTTAGCAGTTGGCCACATGTTTTCATACACATCACATCTGATGTTGGCCCCTGCCATGCACCTGGGATAGAAAAGCTTGGTATGCCTTTTTCACCCCTGGCAGTCTTCAGCTGAAATGTCTCTACAGCCAGGATCCATTGCATCCAGGAGGGACATTTGGTCATGGGGCCATTCAAAAACGAAAGAAGGAGGTCACTGTTATAAGGACCGATCTGGCATTTGTGAAGGACCAAACCAGCACTTGAGATTGCAGGACAAATTATTATATTTGCTCCTCTCTGACCCAGTACATTACTGTTCATTTATCTTACCTGATGGATACTGGTTATTCTTCTACAAACTGCTCTCACTGGTTGCTATGGCGTTTCAGTAAACATGTTATTTATGCTTATGGTCAGCATATAGATATTACAATGTACAGTGAATGTCTGTATTAGATATTATCAGACATGAAAGTAAATGTGATTTAAAGCACAGGCGGTGAAACAATATTTCTCACATTATGTTCACAAATGGTAGAGTGTAACATTTTGTAATTATAGATTGCAGAAGGGTAGATATTGGTGTATTTCAAATATAAATTAGAAAACAGTAATTTCCTGAACATTTTTCAGTACGGACCAGAGGAAACTGAGATCTGTGTGTCTGTGTCTGTGTGTGGAGTGGAGTCAGCTGTATTACTGTAATGTGAAGATGCTGAAAATCATGCAAGCTTACCAGGGAGCCACACTAAATCTGGCAGGAGCCAAAAAAACTGAAAGGTCTGAAAATGGGTATAGTGTGTACCAAAGAATGTTTTCTGTGTGTGTGTGTGTGTGTGTGTGTGTGTGTGTGTGTGTGTGTGTGTGTGTGTGTGTGTGTGTGTGTGTGTGTGTGTGTTTCGATACTGAATTGCATTTCAGCAGAGAAATCACTGCGGTTCAGTAAACAGAATATCAGCAGACTGCTCTCTTTCTCATCCTTCATTACATGCTTCTACAAGGTCGACATGTAATATGAATGTTTATTTACATCTTGCTCTGTGAAGCACGAAGAGGTTCAAAACAAAAATGAACTAAAAAGACAGTATGATGTGGTGCATGATTATAGTGCTGATTATAAAGAAAACACAAGCAAGATTCCACTTATATATAAGTAAAAAGAAGTCATTTGACAGTCCTCATATAAAAATAAGTCCTCGTTTTCTTTGGTGTGATATTCAAACCCAAAAGAACTGGGTTATAAGTTATTCACATGCACAGACACATAAACACAGGCATTCTGCAGAAGGAGCTACAAACAACATGTCACACTTCAGAGCACAGGTGTATGTGGGCGTGTGCATGCACATGTGTCCATGCATGAGAATGTGTCTGTATGTGTGTGTGCGTGCATGCATGCGTGTGTGTGCATGTGTGTGTGCGTGCATGCGTATGTGTGTGTGTGTGTGTGTGTGTGTGTGTGTGTGTGTGTGTGTGTGTGTGTGTGTGTGTGTGTATGTGTTGTGTGTTGTGTGTTGTGTGTGTGTGTGTGTCTGTGTGTGTCTGTGTGTATGTGTGTCTGTGTGTGCATGCTTTATAGAGCTTATGGTGTGTGTGACTAACCACTTGTTTGGTGCAGTACTCTTCACTTTAATCATGGACAAATTTGTTAAGAATGCATATACACAAAGATGAACCATTAGCCCATAATGTATTACCCTTTACTAAGCACACACAAATATTAATATATGCACAAAGAATGGTTTTGACTGTCTCCCAATGAATGAGGGAAAATTGAGATGTATTCCACACTGGCCTTCCTCTACTACTTGGACATAATCTCCAAAAACAATTAACAGAGTCTTGCTATTCATCTAAATATTAATTAACCTATCCTTCTAATCCTATGGACTGGTTAATTACTTTCTGGCTAACAGAAAGAAGAGGTAAGAGGTAGGTTCCTGTTTATACTAGAACAATAACTTCTAAGTCAAGCAACTCTGCTTAAATTTACCTGTGTGACAAGTTTTGTAAGTTATTAAATTTGTGTACCAACTTACCAAATGAAAGGCTGCAAGAATACAAAGTGTTTGTCTCATTATACAGTCACTGTTCACTGTTAGTATTGGTTTGTTGTGCTTGTTAGTTGTCGTGTCAACAGTAAGGGGTAAGAAGATCCGAAAGTCCAGGGTAGAGGATGAAAAAATCAGTGAAGTGTTGGTGTTACACTATTCATATATCTGTGTGTGTGTGTGTGTGTGTGTGTGTGTGTGTGTGTGTGTGTGTGTGTGTGTGTGTGTGTGTGTGTGTGTATGTGTGCACATGTTGTAATTTAGCATTAATAATGCATGTAATTTTATACAGCATGTCAGTCCTATGTAGGAAAACATATACTGTGGTATGTTCTAGTGTCTTACGTGTGTTTGTGTGCATGTCGTGTGTGTATATGTGTGTTTGCGTGTTTTCAGTTTACATAGCTGGAGGGTTTGGAGTGGTTTCAACGCAGCACCAGTTAACCATTGTTCTTTTGTATGGTACTCAGAACAGTAGAATACAAGCATGAATAATGCACCACTTTATGAGGAGTACCTTTTTATATGACTCATATTAAATCAACTATTCAAATAAGAAATAAACACAGCAAAAGACAATGTCATGGAGCTGAAGCTGGTGAAGGTATGTGTGTATATTTGGCAAATGTGACAACCACTTCACATTTCGCTTCACACATATATTACACATATATACACATATATATCCAAGCCAAACCTAGACCTCTTCCTGCACCTTGAAAGTTGCATATTATAATTGTTTACATGAAATAAAATAACTTAAAATATTGCACATAACTTCAAATATATACAGTTGTATATTATATACTAATTTGCTATTAATTCCTTCAAACTGCCTGCTTTCCTTGAAGATTTTAATATAGGAATACTGGGAACACACACACACACACATGTGTGTGCACACACAGACACACACACACACACACACACACACACACACACACACACACACACACACACACACACACACACACACACACACACACACACAGTACTGAAATATTCTAAAAGTATTCAGTTTCTTTCTGTGCTTCTATGTCACAATTGTCTTCTAGGATTTTGACAGTATATTCCATACATTACACAATAGAATATTTACACACTGTATAAACATAGTTGGAAAGTACTTTGCACTGTTGTTTGAAACATACTGAGTGGTGAAAGAGCTGAAATGTATTTAAAACAATATCTAGTTTGTATGTTGTACAGTTATGTTTGTTTAAAACAACATTTTTGATGTTGTGCAGTTATGTTCCATTCTGTAGTTTTTATAATGTACAGTTTTGTTGTTGAGGTAACATTTCATCAGTTTACCAGACTTTTGGCCTCTTTCCAAATCGTTTGGCTTTGCTGGAAATTTCTGTCGGTACTTTGAAAGATGACTATCATACCAAAATCTGTTTTGTGTTCTTCAGCTCATTAAATTGGTCCCATTGGATCTGCTGTAGACAATATTTGTATCCATCATCAGTCAGCCATAGTGTGCTCACAATAACCAGTCTAAAAATTATTAATTAAATCTTTTTTTTAATTATCACGAATAATAAATTTGAATAAATTCAAATTACCATATTTAGTTTTCCCTTTGCAGGAATTCATTTTGAAGCAGTGACCCACTCAATCCAGTCTGATAACAGATCAGTTCTGAGATACCCTTCTCTGCAGTCTGATTCCGGATGCCGCGGACAGTCTAATATTCTCTTGCGAGATAAGGAGAAATCCATATCTGGATTTTCATCTGGTCAACGGCAACTGAGCCAAAGATTTTAATTTAATCTTGAACTTTCTAAGGCAATCAGTGTTCTTAGATTGCCATCAGTGTCATTAAACCACCCTCTCCTTCTCCAGAATGAACATTTTACCGTGCCTGAACCAAGATTTCAGTGGTTAAGATTTAACCACTAAGGCTCAGGAAGTGAAGTCACAGCTCATCTTTAATTAACCAATAGGTGTGTCCCACACGGAGGACCACAGACAATATTGCCTATCGTGCAACAGAACGGTAGTGTGTTGACAAAATAGCAGCCTGAGAACAGAATACATTAATGTGATTGTTTGACACATGAATCCAGCTCCATCAATAAGCACAGGAATACATTAAAATACTGATGGAGGCAGCATATGCAGGAGTAAGCAGGAACTCTTGCTTTTGATTGGATCCCTCTTTTTCCTTTACTGCAAAAGGATTTTATTTTGACAACATCATGAGAGGTGTATAGATAATAACATTGTAAGATCTATACAGCAATCTAGTCCTACACTGCACAGTGTATGGTGTCCCCAGTGTCCCCAGTTTAACCTTAACACTTCAGCCCAGCCCTCTTTAGTCAAATCCGATATGTTATGGTTCGAAAACCCCTCAGCTACAGGGCAGTAGCTTGCATTGACCCTGGAACAGGGACTTGCCTTCAGGAGTTACCAGGGCCGGCGCCACGGGGGGTGGCGAAAGGGGGCGTCGCCCCCTCAGGCGAGGTGTCCCGCCCCCTCAATGTAAGTAATAAGACCCATTTATTTTACAACAATCGCTACATGGCGCCCCCTCGCCACATGTTCGACACCCCCCCTCCCCCCCCCCCCACGCTCAACAACTTACGTTCGCCACCCCGAAAATTTCTGACGCCCCCTCACAGTATATGTTCTGGCGCCGGCCCTGGGAGTTACTATAGGCACCGTATTTCCTCAGCCGCAGTGCTGACAACAAGCCATGGTAATGGCAGGGGCTCAAGAAGCCCCTCCCCCTCTATCCTTTTAGGGAAGTGGTCTTTCAGAGTGGATCACTCTGGCTGGTGGAAGAGATGCACGAATCCTTTAGGTGAGGAAACGTGAGAAGAGCTTGAAGGACATCTACCCTGTTCCAGTTCTTCGTACACACCGTTATGGCCTGTTGGCACATGCCAAACAGAATCTCAGGTGCCTGTTGTCTAAGCCATTGGTTCAGTTCAATAGAGCTGACTCTCATTACAAGCATTGCAAACACTTCACAAAATGCATCTCAATTTGTCAGTCCAACATAGAAAGTCATGTTTGATTTTTTCATATGATAAGTATCTGGTATTTTGAAGTGAATGTTTCAGTTTGAGGGGAGTATTGATGGGCTTTTATATGGCTCACAGCAGGAGAATTTGCTAAATGTGATCATGGTTCAGTGAAAGAGAGATAATCTCATGAAAGCTATGAAAGCAATGAAAATAACACTGCAAAATGAAAGTTCCATATTGAAGAATGAACTGAGGTAAACTGCTAATGTATCAACAGTAAAGTAAATACTAAAATTAAAGCATAGATAACATAATACACTCCCTTAAACTTGAACATATGAACATGTTCAGACAGCAGGTATTTCAGTTGATGTATCATTTCAATGTAAGGGGGAAGACAAGCAGGATATCGAGACGAGTTTGATATATTCAAGGACAGCTTTGTTAGCTTCAACACTGCGCAAGTAGCGCTAACTAACACACATCACAGAAAGAAATGAGTATAGACTCTGATAAAGATGAGCACGGCACACTGTGTAAACGCACGTTATATAGACAAACTAAACAAGACCCAAGTGATGATGAGATAAGCCACAGGTGAGAAGAAGGAACATACACATATGGACATAACCAGGCATAGACTACACACACAAACACCCAAAGGGAGGGGCCAGGGGCTGTACCGTGACATTCAACATCATTGTTGTCAACATTGTTGAAATGAGAGCTTAGATTAAACCCCAAACTGGATAATGAATACATAAGAATAGATAAAACTGAATAGAAGGACAAATGAATGCAACAACCATTATCTTGTCAGCTATAAAAAAATTTAATTGTCAGAGAAGTTGATGTATGTTTTCACAGTATAACAAGAATCCATTGAAAAGGACGGCAGTCAAATTAAAACCTAAAGGTAGCAGTTGTGGCCAGTATATTTGATGAACCACGTCCATTTCTTTAGCCTTAAAGGAGCAGGGGCATTGACACACTAGGCCATTCTGTTCTGTTATGACATGGTTAGGTGTAAACTCCATCAGAATTGGCTAACACGCTAACCCCATAGAGAGCTTTTCCTCTCTCCTCTCACGAGTCATACTTATTACCATCACATGCCATAGAATGGCCTTCATCTTTGCTTCTTCCAAAAATATCCTCAGCCGGTGCTAGATGCAACCCCCATCTAATACAGAATAATTTGGTACTGGTGCTGAGCTGAGTGGATATATTGTCAGATTTTCAAAGTAAGGAGTCTTAGAAAATTCCCAGGATATCGTATGGTACCTGTCACGAATAATATGAAAAATAGTCCAGAAATACTGGTACCAGGTAGCAATGGTGCAATGCCACATTGCATCCATAAACTGTTTAATTTGTATGTCAATTTTCAAAACATTAATGTTTGATTTGATTTGATCACCTTACAGGTTTTAGAGAAGTAATCAGTGGTAAGACCACACCCCTGTTTTTTTTTTTTACTGTTTTTGCTTGTTTTTGATATATTTCATACTTGCCTTTGTGGCCTTCTTGTGAGTAGCAATGAACAAAGCTATATTCATACCTCTGTCGAGTGGCTGTAGATGTGTTTCATAGACTAAATCAATAGCTTTTAGAGCAGCGTGGAGTACAGGCAGTGGTCAATAGCTGCCAGAGAAAAGATACAAATGTATTAGAAAAGCGGGAACAAAAGCTTGAAAGGTGCACTGCGCTTGTGCTCAACGCTTCCAGTGAAAGGATCGGTGTTAACTGCAGTCACCTCAGACTGAATTAGGGGTGCATGGGTGGGTGCGTATTTCTGAAGGAGACAGTGAGATCTTATTGACCTGTATAGGAATTATATGGGCCCCATGTGCACGTGCTGGGTGTGTGCGTGTGTGTGCGTGCGCGTTTGTGCGTTTTGGTTCTAGACACCAAACAGCGGATTGACTTAAAGGAAATGGGAAGAAGCCTCTGGTCCATTTAGCTCGCACTGGGAAGTGATTTAGGAGACAGCGACCCTGTTGCCTCAGACTTGACCCCTTCTACCAACCTCACACGTTGTGCTTTCGGTGACTCTTTGACGTAATTAGCTATGTGCGATGAATAGGATCATCATACAGCACCCAATTTTTTTTCACTCCATGCGTCATTTCACGCCAGAATGGGCTTCCCGGGACTAGGAAAATAACTCTCGCGCTCCCCTGGATCTTTAAAAGATTCAACAGGATGCACACGACAAGGAAATTCGTGTCGTGAGATGTAGTTCTGCTAGAGAAAGCTCAGTAAACCCCCAGTGATTCACGCGAACCCGAGAGCAGACGGTGACTGCGCTGGTTGCGCGCACCCCGCCTCTATCTCGGCGACTCTTTCTCTCACCATCTCACACTTACTCTGGGGAGTTAGGCAGACTTGTGGCTCCGATTTTTTGTGAGACTTCGGCGGCATCGGACAGCGTGGGACTGAAACGGATCCAAAGCAGAGAGCACGATGAAGGTCAGTGAACCTGGCTCTCCAAATGGCTACTACTAGACCAGGAAGGTTACTTATATGTACAATATCGTTTTACGCTTACCAAAATCTGTTTCCCCTCATTTTGAAGAAAACTACAGTTTTGCGATGTTTTAAATAATCATAACACTAGATTGGATTCTTGTAATAGTTAACCAAGGAATAATAAAAATGTCCAAACTCTTTCCCACTCTAGCCATCGGTGAACCTGGTGAGTTTCAGGTGGACACTATTCCTGAGCGCGTGTCTTGCGCTGACCGTCAGCGCGGACTGTGGCACAGACTGTGCGTACTGCTCGATGTACCTGCGGCTTCAACAAACAGATATCAACAATATAGTAAGTGTACCGTGTACTCTGTTGCGTGCCACAACATAAACACGAGATGCAATACTTGTTAAAACTCTGCCATGTTCTGTCAAGTGTGCGAGTTCTTCTTGGAATTATCATTTTGCCCCTTATCTTGCCCCTTGCCTTGGTCATTTAGACAGATCTCTACCGACCAAGCGCCATAAGCCAAAACAAGTATTTTAATGAAACTAAATTAAATACTCAATACATTTTATATTATAATGTGCGTAAATTTATTTATATAAATAATCGCCTAACTCATAGAAAAACTAGGTCTAATGGAAACCTGCTTTTCTTTCAGCTTTTACATGCATAAGACCAGTTTTTAAGCCCTGAGCCTGACTGTAAATCTTCAGGCTTGTTATTGTTAGTGAAATGAGACATTAATAATAATAACAATAATAGTAATAATAATAATAACAACAACAATAATAATAATAATAATTGGTATAATTATAATAATGATAATAGTAATAATAATAATAACATGCGTTATTATGTGCTTTAAGGGGTCTTTTGTTTATTAGACAGTAGATTTGATGCTTATATGGTTGTATAAATTGATATTCCTTTAGTGCTTGAAAACGGTGGTGATATATTGATTGGGGGCATTTTCAAAATGGCAAATGGCATGGCATGCTCCCTGAATCCATTTATAGTGCATGATGATGTATTGATCAAAGCAGCCCTAAAATGTTTTGGGGGTGGGTAGTGACAAAAGCTGAGTGTGTGTGTGGGCGTTGGGGGGGAGGGGGGGGGGGTGAGGTGCTAGAGAGAGACTGTAGTAGTTTACAATGTCTGCTGAAAGCTAGTCTTGAAGTATATATATATATATATATATACAACTTCAGATTTGCCCAATTTTAATGTTTATCCATTAAAATATTTTAATACAGTTAAAACAACTTCACAACTTCAGTTAAAACAACTGCACAACTTCAGATTTGCCCAATTTTAATGTTTATCCATTAAAATATTTTAATACACTTAAAATATTAATTTTATTGGGTCAAAAAGATTCCATGGTGAGAGTGACATCAAAACATCTGAATGTTATACGGGCAAAACATATGAATGTTATATATGAAGATTTGTACTCATACACAAAACACAGAAAAAACCCCAAACTGTACATATTAAAACTTAAATAAAGTAAGAAATTGTAAAAGTCAAAAACCTTTATTTTCATTCTAATGTGATTTAACACTTGTACTAGACACCACAGTAGAAAACACTTTGATAGAGAAGTTATTAAAAGGTTGTTAACAAATCCGACCTAAGACTTTTTGAACATTTAGTGTTGTATCTGTATTCATATGGATACCAGTGTGCTTATGGCTGCTTCATGCCTGCTCACTCACTCACACTACTCTGCAGTGAAAGATACAGCAGGTAGTTGTATCGCACGTCTCCTTTGATGTTTGTGGCAATTGGACAGAGGGCTGATATTTTCCCCCGCAGACTCTTTGCTGATGAGTCTAATTAAGCTGGAGTCACTAATTGTATTTGCATTCATGCGTGTTTACGAGACCAAAGGTTGCAGATGTTATGTGTGTGTGTCTAATATACTGTGCTGGTGTGTTTTGGCAGGCATGTGTATTGCAATGCCAGGGGCTTCTAACCAGTGGCGGCTCATGGAGTTTGTGTCAAGGTCTCCTGCAGACCGCTGTGAGTACACCTGATGCAGCGCCAGTGTCCAGAGAAAGCACGCCCAACCCCCAGCACCAGGAGGAGAAAAAGTATGGTGGCTTCATGAGGCGATATGGCGGGTTCATGAAGCGCTATGGAGGCTTCATGAAACGATATGGAGGCTTCATGAAGAAGACGGCAGAGCTATATGGGCTGGAGCCAGATGATGTCGACCGCAGCAGGGAAATCCTGTCCAAGAGTGACGTAGACATGCTGGCCAATCAGGTTGAAGATGATGGTGAGAGGGAGGAGGCTGCTATGAGGAACACTGTTAATGTTAAAGGTGGTCCTGTAGGATTAGAAGGCGTGGCTAAGCGCTACGGTGGATTTATGAGGAGGGGTTATGCCTCTGAGGGTGGGGCTAGGCCACTAGAGAAACGTTATGGTGGGTTCATGAGGCGAGTGGGCAGGCCAGAGTGGGAGGAAAGCAAACGCTATGGGGGCTTCCTCCAACGCTCTCCACAAGAGGAGGAGGAAGAGGAGTCTTCAGAGATGGAGAAGAGATATGGAGGTTTCATGGGATACTGAGTTCTATGCGGACTGTGGTTAGCCATTAGCTATTATGTTCCATTCCACTCTCCATCTCCTTACTCTTTGATCATATTGTTTTTATTGTACTATATATATATATATATATATATATATATATATATATATATATATATATATATATATATATATATATATATATATATATATATATATGCAGAATGTGAACAAGATGCTCTCCAACACTGTTTCTGGTCATTCTACGGTTTTTGGTGGTTAACTGTGTTCATCTTTGACAGATGCAAGCCTGCAAAACAGAATGAGCGGATCTTAAAAATAATAACAACTTTCATCACTAAATCTGATCTGCCTATTCCTTCGTCAGTCCCTCATCCCTCTTGCCCAGTGTTTTTCTATCAGGTCTAGCTAGCAGATGTATCCTGTGAAGTACACACGCTGCTTAAGGAGCAAAAACCACCATCTTCAACCCCCCTCACACGTGTCCTTCCCTCTGTCTGTAGTTTTGGTGTCAGTCTGAATTTGACATATGCTGTACAGCTTGAATAAAACCACTCAAAACTGCAACAGAATGTTTCTGTCTTGAATAAAGAGGCCAGTGCCAATCTAGTGATCGAGAGAAGCATCCCATCACTCAGAGTGCTGCTTCAGTCTATTGTCACTGCAGTAGTGGCTTTACTACAGTATGTCAAGATGATATGTTTTGTTGGAAAATCTAGCCTCATCGCTTGATCAATATCTTCTCAATATGAGTGAAAAGCTGAGTTTTACTGACGACAGCGAGGCTGGTGGCGTTACCTATGGGAGCCATAGAATTCATGGAACATTTTACACAGACTGCAGCAGAGTCAAAAAGACAGGCAGCGTACTCACTCAGAAATATCACTCACTCAGATACATTTATATCACCATGTATACACCAACATACTCTCGGACATTTTATGAACAGGGACAGTGAATGCCAAAAACTAGGAACATCATTTGAAATGCTGATGTCAGACTTCTCAGAACATGACTATTTAAAGTCATATCAAGTACATATTCACTTATATTATCATAAACAAATTCACTTATTTATCGTGCAATTATATTCACTTGTGTCTCTAGATGGTATAGACGATATTTTAAAATAGTTTCTTTTATTTTGTATTTCTGTATATCTTTTGACTACACTGTTATGTAAAACAGAATAAACACAGATCCTTGAAGATTTAGGAGATTGTGATTCCCATTTTCAAAAACAATTATCATAGATTTTATAGGCTTAAAATATAGATAACAAAACGCTTGTCCGTTTTATTCCTAAAAATGTAATGAAAAATATTATAATTATGTTTGAGCTGAAAACAACAAACCTATCTTTAAAACAGTACTGCTCATGGAAAGGTGTGCCGACATTAACAAACAAAAAGTGACCTGGAGGCGCTGGTGTCAAGTAACCGGTTTCTGAGTACCAGATCAGGTAGGGACTGAAACATACACAATACACTTCACGTTCAGTTGAATAGATTTCCATATATGGAGCAGATATGGTAGATTCGTTTATGCCCCTATGTTATTTTACAAGGCCAACGTTTATGTTTACATAACTAATCCGGTCAAGCAACAGTGAACAGAAAATAACCACACATTTCCAAAGTCATATATGAATTTCTTAATAATGCAAATAACTCTATAATCGATCAACTTGGTTAGATGTATCACTTCAGAAAGCGTTCAACCCTCACAGATTTCACCTGTCATACACAGAAAAAAAAATTATTAACAGTAGAACTTTATCAAATACCTCGCGGCCTACAAATAGTTAAAAATAGACCGCGCCTTCTACATCCTGTACCGTTACTGTGCCCGATAGTGAAATATTGACCTTTGGGTTGGAGGAAAACACGAAATATAAACGTGCAAAGGTCGACTATATGCTGTTTGTTCAGAACTGCAATTAACAGAATACTCCGTCTCTCCACACTCTTCTAGCGTAGGTGAGGTAAGTGTGCTAACTCTGGAGCGTTGTGTCGTGGTACGTGTGGGCTGATGAGTGGACTTTTTTGCGGAAGTCACTGTAAAAGATGAAACCATATCTGTCAGGAGATTGCTGTGGTGTTGTTGGGATGCTGATCATGACACTGAAAACTCGCTTCCCCACTTTTGTATAGGCCCTGTCGCCGCCGCCGCCATGAATTTCTTTTTAGAGACTTTGATGGTGTTCGTCTTCTCGGTGGTCTATAACCTGGAGGCGTTCTTTCGGATGTTTATACCTGCACGGAAGAAGAGTGTGGCCGGAGAAATCGTTCTGCTGACGGGAGCGGGCAGTGGGATCGGCCGCCTGATTGCGCTAGAATTTGCGCGTCTTGGCGCGCGGCTGGTTCTGTGGGACATCAACGAAGAAGGAAACAAGGAGACTGCACGTATGATCAAAGAAAGCCATGGAAGTCGAGCTCACACGTACACCTGTGACTGCAGTAAACGGGAGGAGGTGTACAGAGTAGCGGATCAGGTAGACGTGCGCGCGCGCACACACACGCGCGCACATACAATAGCTACTAACTATGTCTTTATGATTGATGATATTTCATTGTTTTATGTTTAGTTATACTGAACTGTTTTGTAAATCTTCATTTTCTAATAATATGTAGGCTACAGATGATAAAAGATACAAGTGTGTATACATTAATCTGAAAAATTATTGTAGCAGTAGTAGAGGTAGTAGTAGCAGTAGTAGTGATAGTAGTAGCAGTAGTAGTAGTCGTAGTAGTAATAGTTGTAGTAATAGTAGTGATAGTAGTAGCAGTAGTAGTAGTGGTAGTAGTAGTAGTTGTTGTAGTTGTAGTGGTAATAGTAGTAGCAGTAGTAGTTGTAGTAGAAGTAGTAGTGGTGGTAGTAGTAGCAGTAGTGGTAGTAGCAGTAGTAGTTGTAGTAGTAGTGATAGTAATAGCAGCAGCAGTAGTAGTAGTGGAAGTAGTAGAAGTAGTAGTAGTAATAGTTGTTGTAGTAGTAGTGATAGTAGTACCAGTAGTAGTAGTAGTAGTGATAGTAGTAGCAGTAGTAGTAGTACTACTACTGCTACTACTATCACTACTATCGCATCACTACTATCGCAAAAAAGTCCACTAGTAGTAGTAGTAGTAGTAGTGGTAGCAGCAGCAGTAATAGTAATAGTAGTGGTAGTAGTAGTAGTAGTAGTTATTAATGGTAGTAGCAGCAGCAGTAATAGTAGTTGTAGTAGTAGTAGTTGTTGTTGTAGTGGTAGTAGGGCTGCCACAAACGATTATTTTTATAGTCAACTAATCACCGATTAATTTTTATGATTAGTCGACTAATCGGATTTTGCGTTAATTGAATATAAAACATACAGCTTATCACACTAGAATGCAAGTGCTATTATATAACCATCATTAGATTTCAGCTATAACTAAAAATAAAAACAATTAAGATCATAGTTCATTAAACCTTTAATGAAATATTCAGCTTGTTGCAACAAACAATTATTAAAATAAGTATAAGGCACTGGCTTAAACAATGCAAAAATAAATACATTAATAAATAATTTTTTTTTAGGTTTTTCTTTCTTTCATTTGTCTCTGGCATCAAACTTAGCTACATTTAAATCAAATTAGGTAGGGACCTGAAACTAAGGAATTATTTACAAAAATAAAGTTTTGGTCTCACTGACGTTACAGAAAACACACGAATGCGTGCTAAGTCTAATGAAACAAATCGCCATCACTAATGTTAACTTTTACAGCTACCAAGATAAGTAAGTACTAAGTTAACGCTCTGGTTACGCTAACTTTAGCAGCTAACTAGCAATTTAGATTACAGAGATGATGGTCCCTCTTCTAAGTGGTAGTAGTAGCAGCAGCAGCAGCAGTAGTAGTAGTAGTAGAAGTAGTAGTAGCAGCAGCAGTAGTGGTAGTAGTAGCAGTAATAGTAGTAGTAGTAGTAGTAGTAGTAGTAGTAGTGGTAGTAGTAGCAGCAGCAGTAGTAGTAGTAGTGGTAGTAGTAGTAGTAGTAGCAGCAGCAGTAGTAGTAGTAGTAGTGGTAGTAGTAGTAGTAGTAGTAGCAGCAGCAGTAGTGGTAGTAGTAGCAGTAGTAGTAGTAGCAGCAGTAGTAGTGGTAGTAGAAGTAGTAGTAGCAGCAGCAGTAGTGGTAGTAGTAGCAGTAATAGTAGTAGTAGTAGTAGTAGTAGTAGTAGTAGTAGTAGTGGTAGTAGTAGCAGCAGCAGTAGTAGTAGTAGTGGTAGTAGTAGTAGTAGTAGCAGCAGCAGTAGTAGTAGTAGTGGTAGTAGTAGTAGTAGTAGTAGCAGCAGCAGTAGTGGTAGTAGTAGCAGTAGTAGTAGTAGCAGCAGTAGTAGTGGTAGTAGAAGTAGTAGTAGCAGCAGCAGTAGTGGTAGTAGTAGCAGTAATAGTAGTAGTAGTAGTAGTAGTAGTAGTAGTAGTAGCGGTAGTAGTAGCAGCAGTAGTAGTAGTAGTAGCAGCAGCAGTAGTAGTGGTAGTAGTAGTAGTAGTAGCAGCAGCAGTAGTGGTAGTAGTAGCAGTAGTAGTAGTAGTAGCAGCAGCAGTAGTGGTAGTAGTAGTAGTAGTAGTTGTTGTGGTAGCAGTAGTAGTAGTAGTAGTAGTAGTAGTAGTAGTAGTTGTAGAAGTAGTAGTAGTAGTTGTAGAAGTAGTAGTAATAGTAGTAGTGGTAGTAGTAGTAGTAGTTGTAGTAGCAGTAGTAGTAGTAGTAGTAGTAGTAGTAGTAGTAGTAGTTGTTGTTGTTGTAGCAGTAGTAGTAGTTGTAGTAGTAGCAGTATTTTATTTATTTAAACATATCACCCACACATCATGCACTGTGTTATTAGTGGCACTAAATCCACAGCATTCTCTAAACATGTTAGTTCTGTAGTGAATCTTGTAAATATATTTCCATGTAAGTGAAAACACAAATCAGTAGTGCATTGTCTAGTTGGAGAAAGCAAACATGAATCCAATTTGTATTTCCTGTGTAGGTCAAACGAGAGGTTGGTGACGTCACTATCCTGGTAAACAATGCCGGCATTGTCACAGGGAAAAAGTTCCTGCAGTGCCCTGACTCCCTCTTACAGAAGACAATGGAGGTCAACAGTATAGCCCACTTCTGGGTAAGTTAACCTGGATTACTCTGTCTCACTAACTAACTAACTCACTCACTCACTCACTCACTGTCTGTCTATCTATCTCACATACATACACTTACTCATACATGAACAAGCACACACATATAGATGTGTTATTATTATTTTTTACATTTTTTAATTGCCACAAACCTCTTCCTAGACATACAAGGCGTTTCTCCCAGCAATGATTGCTGGAAACCATGGACATCTAGTCAGCATTGCTAGCTCTGCTGGACTTACCGGGGTCAACGGACTGGCAGGTACACACAATGCTGTGTGTGTAACTGGAATACCAACCTTTCCACATAACACATGAAAAAGTGATCCAGTTGTATGTGTGTGTGTGTGTGTGTGTGTGTGTGTGTGTGTGTGTGTGTGTGTGTGTGTGTGTGTGTGTGTTGACAGACTACTGTGCAAGTAAATTTGCTGCAGTCGGCTTTGCAGAGTCCGTGGCCCTGGAGCTACATGCGTCTGGCTGTGATGGAGTGAAGACCACCATAGTCTGCCCCTTCTTCATCAACACTGGAATGTTCGACGGAGCTTATACAAAGTAGCACATGCTCACAACGTGTAGTAAACATTCAGTCTTTATACGTTGAATCTCAGTATTTAAAGTGAAGACATTTGCCAGGGCTTATTTCAGGCCACTTGTTCATTTCCATGTCGTAGAGATAGTGAGAGAGAGATGGAGGGAAGTGCACAGGTCTTTACCCTCCCTATCCCAGAGCCTCACGTGTCAGCTTATATGTAAATGATCAATGTGTAAATGAAGTTGTCTCTGAACTGAGTGTCTGCTTTGGCAATGGGTATGTGTTAGCTGCCTTGCGTGACAGAGATTTGGGGTGACTCTGTCCCTGTTTACATTAATTAGCACGCTTCAAACCGAGCTGAAGTTTTCTTTTCTGACACACGGTTGTTGTATAAATAGATATATATTTCGTTAGTAAGTCAGGGGTCATAAAGCGGTCATTAAGCACCTCTGATAAGATGTGTTTATTCTGGGTCATAGTTTACAGCACAATCTACCTATCTCAAAGTTTCCACTTGTCTTCACAGATTCTGGTAATTAATACAGGAGCCTGTACCTCTAAGGATACTTAGTAATAAACAAAGTCCTCAAAGTCCTTTTTCATTAAGTCATTACGCATCTTTTACTGATAGTAGGCCTGAATAAAATGCGTAATGCATGTAACAGAGTCTGCCCTTCATATGTATATATGACCTGATGAAAGACGTGTCTTCTCACGTGTG